>NW_027595513.1:7500-27500 GCF_031162955.1 Sander vitreus | reverse complement strand
ACCGTCTCACTCTAAGTTCAGTTGTCTCATCGGGCTGCGTTGTTGTTCATTCATGGTGCCGCCCAGAGTAAATACGGGTCAGGCTGCGGGAATTATGTTCCATGGCGCTGTCTAACATCTGGTTTCAGTCAGGTTTTCCCTGTCTCTCGGGGGTTTAATTATGGTAACTGCTATAGAGTCAGCCGGCGGGCATTGTTTTACTCATTCTGCAGGGCACATCTATTTTCTTCAGTATACATGTTAGGCAAGCTGCTTCTATTTTCAGACATTTGCTTTTATGTAGCACGCTCTCAAACATCTCAGTCAGCATTCTTAAAATCACATGCGCACTGTGGTGGTATATGATTTCTGTTACTTTAAGCCTGTAGCGGTCACTCCGTCTATTTCTGGGGAATCGCAGAGAAGCAACTCCTTGACTATCATGAGTGAATATAATGATATGCAGTACTGGTGTAAATTCTGACTCTCAATTATGCTAAGTTTTATCATGTGTTGACTAGGCGGTGGAGTGGTTTCTTATGCATTTATCAACTACTGTGACTTGCTCTGGTGTAACACTGTTCAAAAACTGGGCAGGTGCATCTTCCTTTTTGTGATGGGGAAACAACAAGCAATGGTAATTTATCTTCGTTCTATTGCTGACTTCAAACAGCGTGCATGAAGGATGTATTCTGCATTGAATATCATATTTAGTGCATCTGCTGCCTGCATACATATTGCTTCGTGCCTTAGAGGTCAAGGCCCTAAAGTATGATCCGTTTTTCGTTTTAAACCAAAAACGAAAGAAATGAAACTATGAGCTCTGTTTTCCTGTTTTTGCAATGTCCATACAAATTAAAAATGAACTGGAAAACTGCTCATTGTTTTTTTGTTATTCATGTTTCCGTTTTAACCCAACAGCGAGAATACGGGCTCATTTTTCTAATGTGCATAATCATTGAAAATCTGATGGAACAGAGGTCTGGTTTTTGTGTTGTATGGGCTTACGTGTTGAAGATCAGAAGTGGCTCGTATCAATGCGGTGCTGGACCGGAAGTAACATTAACGTGTCAAAATAAAGTGTGTGAAAACTATAGGCTTAAATGCAAGCCTTAACTTATTTGAAGTATTTAGATGATTATCAATAATTAATATGTTATTGTGGAAACTCCCCTGTTCCATATATTTTACTCCATTAAAAAACATATAACGTTAGGCTATATAAAAAGTCACCAGCAGAAGTCCCCATCATGCCCTACCAAGGTTGTAAAATGGACATTGTTTTAAAATAGTAATAGGCTAATAATAGTTAGTTTTACGTGTGGCATTATGTACTACTTTTACTGTAAATCCAGTTAGAAAGGCATCTAAACCACCGTCTTTAGATGTGGTGATGGGCTACATCCCCTATTCCAGCGTTATGAGGTGCTGCCATCAGGCAGAAGATAAGGGTGCAGTCCTTACAGACCAACCTGGCTCTCAAATCAATTATTCCTACCAGCATTATACTACTGAATAAGTTAATGAAACAACTTGATCCTTTCTGTGTGATAATACTGCACTTTGGTATAATATTAAAATGTCACTGATGATGTTGCACTTTACTATTTTATAATGTAGAGATACTTGGTGTTGTGTATTGTTGTTGTGCGAGGAGGGGGGGGGGGGTCTGTCTGTCTATCTGATGAGCTATATGGTGCAAGATGAATTTATCAATAAATGTCTATCTATCTATCCATCTAAAATGTTTTAATTGTTGTTGCATTCTGCACCTTAGCTGCCATTGAACATTTGAATGTGATGAAGAAGCTGCCATGTTGCCTTCTCTCATCCTGGTGTGGCCTCCTCCTCCTCCTCCTCCTCCTCCTCCTCCTCGTCCTCCTCCGCCTCCTCGTCCTCCAGGACCGAAGTTCATGGTGAGCAGGGTAATCCTCCTTGCTGCTGGGCCTGTATCATCCAGCTCATATGGTCTGTGCTGATACAGTAGTGGACCAATATTTGGATAATAAAGGTAATATAGGTATATAATAATAAAGGTAATTGCAATATGTAACTTCAACAAATATCTGCTTCATGCAATTTGGTTTTAATAAAGAACTACCATACCATAATCATCTGACTTTTTGAAAGTCTACAAATATAACAGGAACTGTATTAATAATGTCTGTGCTGTATTTGTTTAACGAAGGGTTATAGGACGATTCAGACAGCTATGGCTAGTGGTTTATTGCTAAAATATTACAATAGGCCAACTTTGCTGATTGAGATTTGCCACTTGAGTCCACAGCACCATATGATATAACATAAACATGAACCAGACTGTGTGTATGTGTGGATGGACTGTAAACAAAACTAAGAGAGAAAAACTAAAGCTTCAACGTTTGCATCAATGCTTGCCTCTATTTCTGTGCTGGCTGCTCCATACAATGGTACTTCATATTTATTTGTATTGCTTACCAGGAGTTGGCAGTAATATTTATCAGATAAATAGGACATTGAAAAGGCAGAACTGGTACATATTGTTTTATTTACAATTTACAACAACTCACACACGCACGTGCACACACACACACACACACACACACACACACACACACACACACACACACACACACACACACACACACACACACACACAGGTGCCTCAAAGAACCAACAATAAAAAGAACCTTTGGACTAACTGTAGTAACTGTAGGAACAAATCAAAGTAAAAACTACACTAAACTATGAATCAAAAAGCTATGGGGACACCACATTCCTCAGGGCATCCATGACATCGTCCATCCCGCTCAACAGGAAATACTCTTCCCCAAAACGTTGATCCCAACACTTGGGGCAGTTGGGGGAGTTGAGGACCCACTCCCACACACATCCATTGCACCCCACCAGGCTCCTGCAGCAGGGTGCAATTACAAGGCCAGTCATAGGTCCTTCAAGAGAAGTATAAATCATTAGAACAACATATTCTGGTCATTATCTATCTTCATAACAGTTTCAAGATGCTGTGTGTATCTTTTTGCTTTTGCCAGATAAATATCTCACAGCAGAGCTAATACTACGTTGATAGAAATTAAAAACAAACTAAAACTTCCTCAACAAAGTCACAAATTAAGCAAACCCCTTTCAAAGCATCTTTTACAGCTCACAAAAGTGTTATTTGTGTGTGATGCTGTGTCATCACTCACTTGTGTTACTGTCTCCTTGCAACAGCTATGAGGTCCATCACCTTGAAAGGCCCAGGCTCTGTTTACAGCACAGCTGAACAAATGTCCCAAATCAGGGTACTTGTCACTGAAGGCCATTTCAGCATTTTAATGCTCCTCCACATTGTGAAATGGGTTGGTGCCAAATATTGACACCTTTGTCAGACTTGACTCCATCACTTGTTGGTAGCTGCATGCTATGCACCTATACACACAAAATATTATTCAAATTAAATGAGCCACGCTTGCTATAACCTGAGGAAGTACTCTTTCCTCTTTCCTGCATGTATACTATATACTATACTATACTGTATGTATACTATTGGCCATCAGACTACCACAGCACAGTACAGTAATGTTGGCATTCAGAACGTGTTATTTAACATCTAATCAGTGTTGAAGGTTCACAGACACCAGGAAGTCATGACATGCAAAGGTTTTGCACCTAAATAGTAACCATAAACTAATTTTGGCTTGTCATAACAAAGAGTATGATTACTTATGGCAATTAGACAATTTGGTATTTCAATTTCCAATTTGTTTACTTCTGGCCACACCCATTCAACCCTGTGGTTCTGCAAAAATGGAGAAAGAAAACAAGTATAAAAGCATTGACAACGTATTTTTTCAAAGATAAACAATAATGCCTGGTCAATTGAAATGTATGTAGAAATAATAGCAATTTTGTGGAAAGGTTGGCTCAGTTGGTAGAGCAGGCGCACATAAACATAGAGGTTTATGATATAGAGTCCGACCTGTGACGATTTCCTGCATGTCTTCCCTCTCTCTCCCTCCTTTCTCACCTCCGGTCCATTAAAGGAGGAAAAGTTAAGTTAATATTACTTTTAACACCCTAATGATGAATGACGCCAGTTTGAGCACTTTCTGAGAAGTTATTTTGAAGATTTTTATAACTTTTACACAACAATCTCATTCAGTTAGTGTGCCTCTCATTAGTATTGAAGTCTTCATGGCTTACAAGCAAATTAATGTAAGTGATAAGCTACCAAATACTAAACATGAACTTATGTGGACAGTTTCAGGTAGATTAATGGCTTCTTTAAAGTATTACTGCTAGACATGACATAGAGTCAGGCATGCATCATATTATTCCTACTGCCCAACAATTTTAAGAGACATTAGTGTAATTAATAATTTAGTTCAATAAATGTCAGCATACACATGCAATTGCAATAATATGAATGTTAGAAATATCCGTGGTCCACTCTGAGCTGATCCCAAAGGCCATACCTTAGAACAGCATTCCTGCTTTAACAATGAAAAGGGGGGAAACAAGTTCCACATTGTATTGCAAGTAAGTATTTATTATTATTATTATTTTATCTCTCTGTAATTAAATACATTTTAAATACAGTATATATATATATATATATATATATATATAAAAGAAGCGAAGTGTCCATTGACAGGGCAATGAAGGACATGCCAGACGGCATCCCCCAAGTCCCATCCACTATATATATATATATATATATATACAGTACACAGGTATTTCCTACTTAAACAATGACTGATCATTAAATATAATATTCTGTTTTGCATTAGTATGTTAGGAGATGTTCCTTACATTAAAAGTTTACTACATGTCCTTTTTAAGACTTGTATGGTTGTTTTCCAGCATCAACCCAGACAAACTGCTGCATTACTTCACATGTAGCCACTATGATGTCTATCTGTGTGATTATTAAGGATATTTATCTCACTTGCATGACTTAAGGTTAAGGTCACAGATGCATGGCCTGTATTTCCCCTACGGAATTTGAAAGTGAAAACATAAAAATCATTTATATCCTCAAGGACACCAGAAAAAAAGGCAAAAAGTCATACAAGCAAGAAGAATATCCATATTACTCAATGCAGTAATGTTAATATATATTGGAGGGCACATCCCCCCCAATAGGCTAATATATATTGCTATTCTACATTTCTATTCTACGAAAGGCAACAATGCAGATTTGGTCCCTTCCAATGTTCACTTCATTCTTACAGCGTTGCTATTACTCACACAGATATCTATCACCATGGCTAACCCAGAGGTGGTGCACCAGTTTAGATTGACGTTGACGAACCCAAACAACATTGAAAGTCTGTTGAAGATCATGTTACGAAATGTTAATCTATGAATTTAGTAAAATGTCAGCAAATTGAAGGTGTTTAATGAAACAAATCAAAATGTTCCTAACGCAAGCGAATGACTGAAGCAACTCTCATAACGTTTTTGGATGTCATAGGCAACAGCTATAAGGATTTATTTTTATAATTAGTCATGTGACAGTCATTGTTACTGTTATATTGCTGTATGGAAACTACTGTTCAAATTGTTGTTAGAAGTTTGATCAATATATTATGGCAGTTGTGATATTTAGAAAAGGCTGATAAAGTTGCAAATGTGTTTTAGGTCAGTAATGAAGGATAATATATAAAGTGCTATACACACATGTTAGTGGTTCTACCAATGGCAGACTGGTCAGAGATGAATATACCTTTAATTATTTTAGTTGATTTATTTCTTTTTGTATTCTAAACAAAAAAGGATCATGTTTGTCCCTCTGCATTTCATTTGGCATTCTTAGCACACAATGTGTGTGTTAGGGAGGGTTGTACAATTCTAAAACTGTTGTACATTTTCCTGAGTAACATTAGGCTGTCTTCTGCACACTCTCAGGGCAAGAGTACAACTGTCCGTTTGTGCACAAAATTAGTAGGCTACCTTGAATGGTATGATTCTGACGGTTTCAGTTCAGAGCAGTAGGCAGTAAATGTATATAATATATATATATATATATATATATATATATATATATATATATATATATATGCTACTTACGATTAATTTGATCTGCGATCGTCTGCCATGCTTTCTCTCACTGTTTCAAAGCTTTTCATTACAGAGACTGTGTTTTTTTTGGGAGGGGGTTTACAAATAATATGTTACATGTTATCATACTTCCATAAGAAGCTGTTGCTTACTCTATGTAAAGTATGCATGATGCGTATTCTCCATTTTAGCATCAGTAAATCTGTGATCGACCTTCGAGGTCTGTTAAAAAATGCCTTGAACGCGCATCTATCCGTTAAGCTACTTCTGGCTCGACGTGGCATCTCCTCAGCCTGGTGTGTCAAAATAACAAAGACAACTGTCATGTATTGGATTAGAGAGGTCACATGTCTAATAAACAGGAAGTAACGTTAGAGTAACGTATGGGAATAGCCGGACGGCATGTGGCTGTAATAGGAGTGTTCAGACAATAAAACAAGTAAACGAAGAAGCTCCAGGTGGTGATTAAATTCAGTATTGAGATAGGCACACAACAATGGCGACGAGGATAGCAGACTTTTGAGGAGTCGTTCGCAGCCGTTCGCATGTTACACAGACCCCACTACGCTGGGACCAAGATGGGCGCGGTGGCTGACATCGTTTGAGTTATATGCGGATGGAAAAGGACTAATTATTAATGATGATACAATGGATGTCACAAAACAGAGGAGAAGGGCTCTACTTTTGCACCTTACTGGACCAGATGTTCAGGATATATTTTCGACTTTACCACACACTGGAGAAGCAACTGACTACACAGAACTTGTATGACTACTAAATACATACTTCATTCCCAGAGTCAATACTGCGTTTGCCTGCCAGACGTTTCACAAGTTGTGTCAGAAACAAGGTGAGACAATTTTCTACACGTTTTAGGCAGACGGCGAGAGACTGTGATTTTCGAGTTGATACAGATAACCAGATAAACGATGCAATCCTGAGTAAATGTACATCAGACTATGTGCGCAGAAAATTACTAGAGGAAGGTCATGGATTGACGCTGACCCGTACGTTGGAACTGGCCTCGCAGTGTGAAAGAATTGAGGAGCAGATGGCGGCTATGTCTCTGAATGGGCAACAGGAGGAGAGAGAAACTGTTCATCGTGTCAAACAAAAAGGAGGAAAGTACATGAAAACAAGAGGAAAATTGAGAGATAAAGATGACGACAAAACTGGAAAAAAATGTTACAGATGTGGATACTGTGATCACATGGGAAAAGATCCCAAATGCCCTGCACGTGGACAGACATGTCACAACTGTAATGGAAAAGACCATTTCTCGAAAATGTGCCGCACAAAAGGATCAAAGAAGCAAATGTGAACAGTGTGGAGGTAGACCAAAAAGAGTTTGCATTTATTGTAAAAGAGGATGAAATGTCAGAGAGACTTACCTTTTGTGTGGGGGGAGTAAACTTGAAAATGCTAGTAGATTCAGGCGCTACAAGTAATGTGATGGGAGAAAACATATGGGACAGATTGAAGGCACAACAGATAAAATGTTATTCATACGTGCCAAAAGAGCAGAGAAATTTGTACCCATATTCATCCTGCCAGTCATTGTCAGTTAAAGGGGCATTTAAGTGTGAAATCACAATCGGTAATAAGACTGACAAAGCCGAGTTCATTGTGATTAAAGGCAACGGTGAACCACTCTTGGGGAAAAGAACAGCCATGAAACTACGAGTGTTGAAAATAGGTGAAAATGTCTCAGCTGTTACAGACATCAAACACACACTCCAGCAGAAATATCCAAATGTGTTCAAAGGAGTAGGAAAATTGAACACTAAGCAGATTAGACTATATATCGACCCAAAGGTGAAACCTGTGGCGCAGCCACTCAGACGTATACCATACGTCCGGAGGCTGTAGAGAAAAAGATAAAAGAACTGAAGGACATGGACATTGTCGAACGTGTCGTACGCCCCACCCCCTGGGTAAACCCAGTGGTGATACTCCCAAAACCTGACAAGGATATTAGGATGTGTTTAGATATGAGAACGGCTAATGAGGCTATCGTGAGGGAACAATATCCTATTCCTACTGTGGATGAGATACTCCAAGGCATTAATGGCTCCGCTATATTTAGCAAGCTAGACCTGAAATGGGGCTATCATCAATTAGAACTAACTCCAGAGTCACGAGAGATAACTACATTTACAGTACACAACGGAGTATACAGATACAAGAGACTGATATTCGGTGTGTCGTCAGCCAGTGAGCAATACCAACATGAGATAGCCAATGCGTTAGCTGGCATTGAAGGTGTGGAAAACATCTCAGATGATGTGATAGTACACGCACCAGACCAGGAAACACATGATAAGCGCCTGCACACTGTCATGAAGAGACTCTCAGAATGTGGACTAACACTGAATCCAGAAAAATGTCAGTTCAACATGGACAGACTGATATTCATGGGGATACTTCTGTCAGAGAAAGGAATCGGACCAACAGAAGAGAGAGTAAGAGCTGTAATTGAAACCAGAGAACCAGAGAACGCCACAGAGGTGAGAAGCTTTCTGGGACTTGTTGGTTACAGCAGTAGGTTCATATCACAGTTTGGAACACTGTCAGAGCCACTACGACGTCTAACCAGAAAGGACACACAATTTGACTTTGGACCAGAACAGAAAAAAAGCATTTCAAGCTTTAAAGGATGAACTGGCCAGAGCTGGTACCCTAGCCTACTTTGACAAGGAAGAACCAACCACGGTAATAGCAGATGCAAGTCATGTAGGCAGTACTAGTACAGGACCAGCATGGAGAGATGGTACCTGTGTGCTATGTGAGTCGCAGCCTGACAGACTGTGAGCGGAGGTACTCTCAGACAGAGCGTGAAGCCTTAGCTCTGGTGTGGGCTTGTGAGAGACTACATCCATATTTGTATGGCAGGAAGTTTGATCTAGTCACAGATCATAAGCCGTTGGAAGTTATATACAGTCAGCGATCCAAACCATGTGCACGCATAGAGCGGTTGGTCCTCACTTCCGAGTAGTACACATACCTGGCAAACAGAACATAGCAGACCCACTTTCACGGCTGCTAGGGGATACCGGAAAAAAGGAGATACATAAACATGAATCAGAAGAGTATGTGAGATCTGTAGCAACAAGCTCTACACCCAGATCACTCAGTACCCGAGAGGTGGAGCAGGCCTCTGCTACTGACCCTGAAATAATGGAGGTACGCAAGGCCATCACAAATGGAATCTTCGAGAACAGTCAGTCGCTATTATGAGTATGATGTTCTGACCTCTACAACTACAGAGAAAATCATTGACAGTCTTGAGTCAATCTTCAGCAGACATGGACTACCTGTTACCTGCAAATCAGACAACGGACCACAGTTCAAATCTGATTTATTCAGGGAATACTGTGAAAATAATGGAATCAAACATGTGAGGACGACACCAAAATGGGCTCAACCTAATGGAGAAGTGGAGCGCCAAAATGCATCACTGATGAAGAGAATAAAGATTGCTCGAGCAGAGGGACTAGACTGGAAACATGAACTAAGAAAGTATGTGACTGTGTACCGGAGTATTGAACATGCCACCACAGGAAAAAACCCTGCTGAGTTGCTCTTCAATAGGAAAATGAGGGGAAAGTTACTAGACATCTGTGAATCAAACACAACAGAACTGGAGGTACGCGACAGAGATGCAGAGCAGAAAGGAAAGGCAAAACTATATGCTGATGAACGAAGAAGAGCTCAGTACTCAGAAGTAGACATTGGAGACACAGTACTCATACAGCAGGACAAAATAGACAAGTTTACCACGCCATTCAAAGCAACACCACATAAAGTTGTGAGTAAAATGGGAAATCAAGTTGTGGTTGAATCTCCAACAGGAGCATGTTATCGGAGGAACACCACACATGTGAAAAGATATGAGATAAACAAGCCTAAGAAAATGCACAGTGCACAGAACGACAAACCGGGAGCTGAGGACAGTGGACTTGATGCAGACACCCATGCACAGACTAATGTCACTCAGACACTACCTCAGGAGATTGAAACTCCAGACATGCCAATGGCCAGACCTCAGATGGTCAAAAGGGCACCTGACAGACTTTATGATTTTGTGTTAGAGTGAGATATACATTGTGGGTATATATGGTGGAATAGTTGCATATTGTTTAAAAGACACAAGTTGTAAGGTAGCTGCTAAGACAAGAGCTATTATAGAAAAGGAAGCAACAAGTTACCAACCACTTATGTACGACAGTACAGAGCTTGTTGAAGTGGATGTTTTTGTTCTGTTAAGAAAAGGAGGGATGTCATGTATTGGATTAGAGAGGTCACATGTCTAATAAACAGGAAGTAACGTTAGAGTAACGTATGGGAATAGCCGGACGGCATGTGGCTGTAATAGGAGTGTTCAGACAATAAAACAAGTAAACGAAGAAGCTCCAGGTGGTGATTGAATTCAGTATTGAGATAGGCACACAACAATAACAACCTCTTCTCTTAATACATCCATGATAACAACACCCAAGACTTCCAGTTTTGCTTTCCACCTAAACGTTAATAATACTGTATGCAAATGTAAGAGGTGATGTAGACAGTCATATGTATTTCACCAAAATATCCTCTTATTTCCATTACATCTTTTATTTGGGGGATTTTACCTCCTGCCTGTGTGTTTTTCGAGTGTGTGTAGATGTAGTAAGCGTTGACGAAGGTACGTGCGTGCACGCTCCGTCCAGATTAGCGCTCTGGTTGCACCGTTGATAAAGGTTTATAAAAGATATTAATTGTAATTTGAACGTGACCAAACAAATGTATTCAGTTATATATAATGTCCGGTTTGTCCTGTGTGATTTATACAGTGGTTTGAATTCGCCAAAGTTTTTCAATTATATATTAGTTCTTGGATTAGATGGTGGCCGTTGCTAAGCAACCCTTTCAGTAGAATCAAAGCCCGTCTATTAGACATTCTTTGGTAGAATAGAGTCATACGCTACCCTGTAAACTGCATTGATTCTGCTCTTTTGTCAGAGGAATTAACCAGATGTAGTGACCACAAAGGTTAGGCCTGTGTCCTGTCTGTCTGTTGAAGACACAGAGTACAGCAGAACATCCAGCACTGTCTCATCTGTCGCCACAACACAATTACACAGAGATAAAAAAAAGGGCGAAGCAAACACACACGGGTTACACATATGATTATGATTATGATAATATGTGCAAAATAGTTTTTTAATAGAAATGTCCTTTACATTGGAGGTCTTGCTTGAGATTATTTTAGATCAGTAAAGCAGACTATGGTTGTAAGGAAACTTAGCTAAATAAAACAAAAACTGTAATAATGTATTTACATTAAAAGATACAACATGTTACTGGGAATATATCTGAAACTATTATTAATAAACTATTATTAATAGCCTATTAATGCTGGTTTTGGTGCCAACTAACTAGCTGTATCCACCGTCCAGCTAAGCTAAGCTTCACTAGTCTGTTATTAAGGACCTTTGGTCATTAATATGTTGATGATGATCACTCGTGCTGTGCGTGTGTTCTGGATGTGGTATCTGTTTGAGCTGTTACTATAGTAACGTGCTGTAGTCTCCTTTTTACACCGGTAACAGCACGGATTAGAGCAGGAAGTCAGGCTGTCGTTGGTTTTTACATTTTTCTACAGAAGTTGATTCAAACAACTTGCACTTCATTGGCTCCTCAGCAACACACCCACCCAGTCCTAAGTAGATAAGATAAAACTGGAAAGACAGACAGACAGACAACTACAAGTCTTGATGGCAGATTTTATCAATGCATTATATTTTATGCTGCAAGCCTGCCCGATTGCTTAACAAGTACAAATTGCATTTCCTGTGCTAAACTTTGGTGATTCTAGCTGCTTGTAAATTTGGCATACACAAAAGAAGAGATGTAGCCACTGATAGGTAAAGTATAAAGGTAAAGGTATAGCTTCTGCAACAGTGCCTTCCAGTTGTTTGTTGGACACCAGTGCATTCTTCCTAATGTTGTAAAATGCACAAAACTTTTTAAGGTTTGAGACAGATGCTCCTTTCTCCAAACCCATGGAAATCAATGTTCTAGAGATTTCATTCATCATGATCTTAATCAAATCGAGATGTGGTCCAAGCGCCATCTCTACCTGCCTCTCTCTGTCTACTACACGGCAAAACAAAGTGCGGGAACTGGCAGATGTTTTGCACACGAGATACTGAGGCTGAGATACTCAGGAAACAGGATATAGGTCCATGGGTGGGAGTTATATTTTTTTATTTTTTTTATTTTTGATTGCTCAAGTATGGAAGCGTATTGCATTTCTCCCCTGGACGGGCATTCACCCCAATATCCATGAATTAACCAAGAAAACCACTAATTTAAAAAAGCATCAGCCCAAACTTGGTATATCTTGGTATTGCAATTTTGATTTCCATTCTATCCTGATAATAAAAAACAACTGCTACTGAAATTCATTTAAAAATTATTTTCAAAGATACTCAATGCAGCAGTAAATGTAAAATGTACAATAAACCCCAAATGCTTTTTATATCAGGTTAAGTTACATTTCTGGATAGCCAATATGTGCTTGTCAGTGTTGAATATTTGTCTTTTTCAAGTGGTAAACTTAATTTCTTTAGTTAGAAACTCCACATATTAGGTTGTATGTCTGCAGGCATTAGCAAGTTAAATGTAAGTCTTTATAGACATTTGACACTTAGAATAACTAAGGTACAATTATTACATTTAGTAAAAGCAAAATATTTGCCATTTGTTCAAATGTTTATATTGGTCCAAGAAAAGTACAGATTGCAGCCATAACCACATATAAATAAACCTCATGTCTTAATGTATGACAGAATTTTATGATCAACATTAAATATAAGACAAATTAAGACTTTTTAAAAGGTCCAATATGTAGCCTAATGGCTTTACTGTATTTAATCAAAAAATGACCACAATATTTCATCTAATATTACTAAACATACTACACTGTTAGACTTTGCTGAAATTTCTACAGTTACCACAAAATGCTGCACCCAAGACCCAGGTCTTGGTGCCACCCTATTCCAAGGTGATATTCTGGGTGGAGAAGAAACATAAGGACTCCGGGGAGTAAACTCCCCAGCAGTCTAGAGTTATAATAGCATAACTAAGAGAGGCAGGCTAAAGAAAACATTACCATGAGGAAAAAATTCGTTATGATAATGGCTTATTTTCCACAAGGTAAGTTCATGCTAATACACTCTCTTAAGCATCTAGCAGCCTTCATTATTAAATAGTATTAGTCTAACTATATCGACTTCGTAATTAACTAGAAACATTTTTTACATTTATACATTTTTTTCTTTTCTACTCCACGCAGATCAAACACCACCTCCAGGCCCAGATTCATGAAATGTAGACGTTATATTTATTTGTATCCAGAACAAACACAGCTCCCCTGTTTACTACTATGTGAGAACGGGCTCGTCGTGCCTGGTCCAAAATGGCGGCGGCGTTGTTGTATCGCAGCAACGGGCTGACACAGTCAATGCGGAATCTGTGTGCTATGTCTATGCTAGAAACGCCCCTAGCAAGGAGGTCAATGAAAGGTCAATTACGGTCCAAAAGCTTTAGCAGTTACCCATCATACCCTTTTCCCACTGCATCGTGGCCACAACTTTTATTGAAAAGATGGCATTGAGGGTTCAACTGCAGCATGGTGACCTTTTCATATGGAATAAACCATTTCTTTGGTTCAAATGTAATAATTAAATGTAGACTAAATTAATTGGAAGCTGGGAGTGGAGGGGGCTGGTGAGAGGTATCTTCAATACTTGTTAAGATGGGTGTAGGCTTAGAATCCTAGAAAGTCTGTTTTTTACAGGTGCTTTAAAAACATCACAGGCCAATATCAAAAGTTCCATCATATAGGACATTTCATTGAACAAAGGTAAACGTTTATATATTTTAAATAAAATACACATAAAGTGAAAATGTTCAAGCCTTTTGCGTTTTAATTTGGATTATTGCGGTTACAGTTTATGAAAATCAAAAAATCTGTGTCTTCACAATCAGTTTATTTATCCTAATAATCTAATAATGGTGTCTTAAGTTTTTCAGCTTAAGGCAGACACTGTGTACCTCATTACACATGAGGACCAGGAGGTACTTCTGCCAGCAAATAATGGGCTGTTGGATGTATTCGGGACTGTAGGTCCCTGAAGTCCATGGAGAGAGGCAGGGAATACCTCATCTTCTCATTCAGACCCAGGACAGTCACAGGCAGCAAGGCGATTTGCTTTTGCAAGTCAGCCCAGCACCTCAACCAGCCGCCCACAGGTCCCACCACCTCCAGGCCCAGCTCAGAGGAGCTATTCTAGGTAACAGGAATATTGAGGAAAATAGACCTACAGTTCGGTTAAAACAAAAGTCACCACAGGTTAAAATTCAAAATGTGACTTATGGGGAGAGTAAATATAGTTAAAATGTCTGTTTTGCCTACATTTTTATATTTATTTCAAAATCTACCGATTACCCCACCACAACATTTTTTTAAAAGACTACAAAGTCTTATCTCTTCCTTTATTTGGAATAACAAATCCCCACGTGTCTGGGTGTCTATTTTACACTTACCATATGACTCCCATAAGCTTCCCAATTTTTATTATTATTTTTTGTCATCTCAGCTCAAACAGATAAAATCATGGTTTTTAGATAGATGTTCGTGGAAAAGAATAGAATCCATGAACATTGGTCCATATCATTTGGAATATTTACCATATATGGATCTTAAAGAAGTGGTTAAAATCATTAGAAATCCTGTTATACTGAATAGCCTCCATATTTGGAAATGGTCTCATAAAGTGTTAGGATATAAAAATACTCTCTCCCCGTTTTCCCCAGTTTGGAGAACTCCAGGTATTTCTTGTTGTGGGGATGATACTTTTAAACTTTGGTATGATAAAGGTAGAAGAGAAATTTCACATTTGTTTGAAAGGGGGATTTTTCTTTCATTTATTGAGCTTCAGCAGAAATATGGAGTTCCTTCTTCCCATTTATTTAGATATTTTCAAATAAGGCATGTAGTCAACTTGGAGCATGGTTCTTTGCAAGAACCTGAACCATCAAAAATTGATTTTATAATGAACAATATGGAGAAAAATAAGGATAAACTTATCTCAAAGATTTATAGTGTTCTTACTACAAGCTCAAGGGTAAATACTGACTATTTAAGACAAAAGTGGGAACAGGATCTTCAGACTGAAATACAGCAAGAAGATTGGTCTTTTATATGCAGGAAAGTACATAAATGCTCTTATAATTTAAGGCATAAATTAGCATTATTTAAGATAATGCATAGGGTCTATTATAGCCCAGAGAAATTAAATAAAATGAACAGTGAAATATCATTCCTCTGCTGGCGTTGTAAGAAATCCATCCATCCATCCATCTTCATCCGCTTATCCGGGGTCGGGTCGCGGGGGTAGCAGCTCCAGCAGGGGACCCCAAACTTCCCTTTCCCGGGCCACATTAACCAGCTCCGACTGGGGGATCCCGAGGCGTTCCCAGGCCAGGTTAGAGATATAATCCCTCCACCTAGTCCTGGGTCTCCCCCGAGGCCTCCTCCCAGCTGGACGTGCCTGGAACACCTCCCTAGGGAGGCGCCCAGGGGGCATCCTTACCAGATGCCCGAACCACCTCAACTGGCTCCTTTCGACGTAAAGGAGCAGCGGCTCTACTCCGAGCTCCTCACGGATAACTGAGCTTCTCACCCTATCTCTAAGGGAGATGCCAGCTACCCTCCTGAGGAAACCCATTTCGGCCGCTTGTACCCTGGATCTTGTTCTTTCGGTCATGACCCAGCCTTCATGACCATAGGTGAGGGTAGGAACAAAAACTGACCGGTAGATTGAGAGCTTTGCCTTCTGGCTCAGCTCTCTTTTACGTCTAACGGTGCGATAAATTGAATGTAATACCGCACCTGCTGTGCCGATTCTCCGACCAATCTTCCCGCTCCATTGTCCCCTCACTCGCGAACAAGACCCCAAGGTACTTGAACTCCTTCACTTGGGGTAAGGACTCATTCCCTACCTGGAGAAGGCACTCCATCGGTTTCCTGCTGAGAACCATGGCCTCCGATTTAGAGGTGCTGATCCTCATCCCAGCCGCTTCACACTCGGCTGCGAACCGATCCAGTGAGTGCTGAAGGTCACAGGCCGATGATGCCATCAGGACCACATCATCTGCAAAAAGCAGCGATGAGATCCCCAGCCCACCGAACTGCAACCCCTCTCCACCCCGACTACGCCTCGATATCCTGTCCATAAATACTACAAACAGGATTGGTGACAAAGCGCAGCCCTGGCGGAGGCCAACTCTCACCTGAAAGCGAGTCCGACTTACTGCCGAGAACCCGGACACAGCTCTCGCTTTGGTCGTACAGAGAGTGGATGGCCCTGAGAAGGGACCCCCTCACCCCGTACTCCCGCAGCACCTCCCACAGTATCTCCCGGGGCACCCGGTCATACGCCTTCTCCAGATCCACAAAACACATGTAGACTGGTTGGGCATACTCCCAGGCTCCCTCCAGGATCCTTGCGAGAGTAAAGATCTGGTCCGTTGTTCCACGACCAGGGCGGAATCCGCATTGTTCCTCTTCAACCTGAGATTCGACTATCGACCGAACCCTCCTTTCCAGCACCTTGGAGTAGACTTTACCGGGAGGCTGAGAAGTGTGATACCCCTGTAATTGGCACACACCCTCTGGTCCCCCCTTTTTTTAAAGGGGAACCACCACCCGGTCTGCCACTCCTTAGGCACCGTCCCAGACTTCCACGCAATGTTGAAGAGGCGTGTCAGCAAGACAACCCCTCCACACCCAGAGCTTTAAGCATTTCTGGACGGATCTCATCAATTCCTGGGGCTTTGCCACTGTGGAGTTGTTTAACTACCTCAGCAACCTCCACCAGGAAATTGATGCCAATCCCCCCCCTCATCCTCCAGCTCTGCCTCTACCATAGAGGGCGTATTAGTCGGATTTAGGAGTTCCTCAAAGTGCTCCTTCCACCGCCCTATTACCTCCTCAGTTGAGGTCAACAGCGTCCCATCCTTACTGTACACAGCTTGGATGGTTCACCCGCTTCCCCCCCTCCTGAGGTGGCGACGGTTTTCAGAAGTACCTTGGTGCCGACCGAAAGTCCTTCTCCATGTCTTCTCCGAACTTCTCCCACACACGCTGCTTTGCCTCTTTCACGGCAGAGGCTGCAGCCCTTCGGGCCCTTTCGGTACCTTGCAACTGCCTCCGGAGTCGTCTGGGATAACATATCCCGGAAAGACTCCTTCTTCAATCGGACGGCTTCCCTGACCACCGGTGTCCACCACGGTGTTCGTGGAGTTACCGCCCCTTGAGGCACCTAAGACCCTAAGACCACAGCTCCTCACCGCAGCTTCAGCAATGGAAACTTTGAACATTGTCCACTCGGGTTCAATGCCCCCCAGCCTCCACAGGGATGCACGAAAAGCTCCGCCCGGAGGTGTGAGTTGAAAGTCTGTCGGACAGGGGCCTCCTCCAGACGTTCCCAATTTACCCGCACTACCCGTTTGGGCTTACCAGGTCTGTCCAGAGTCTTCCCCCACCCCTGACCCAACTCACCACCAGATGGTGATCGGTTGACAACTCCGCCCCTCTCTTCACCCGAGTGTCCAAAACATATGGCCTCAGATCAGATGAAACGATTATAAAATCGATCATTGACCTTTGGCCTAGGGTGCTCTGGTACCAAGTACACTTATGAGCATCCCTATGTTCGAACATGGTGTTCGTTATAGACAATCCATGACTAGCACAGAAGTCCAACAACAAACAACCACTCTGGTTTAGATCAGGGAGGCCGTTCCTCCCAATCACGCCTCTCCATGTGTCTCCATCATTACCCACGTGCGCGTTGAAGTCCCCCAGCAGAACTATGGAGTCCCCGACTGGAGCCCCCATGCAGGACTCCACTCAAGGTCTCCAAGAAGGCCGAATACTCTGAACTCTTGTTTGGTGCATATGCACAAACAACAGTCAGAGTTTTCCCCCCCACAACCCGCAGGCGTAGGGAGCGACCCTCTCGTCCACCGGGTTAAACTCCAACGTAGCGGCGCTCAGCCGAGGGGCTTGTGAGTATCCCCACACCCGCCCGGCGCCTCACACCCTGGGCAACTCCGGAGAAGAAAAGAGTCCAACCCCTATCCAGGAGTATGGTTCCAGAACCAAGACTGTGCGTGAGGTAAGCCCCACCAGATCTAACCGGTGGCGCTCCACCTCCCGCACAAGTTCCGGCTCCTTCCCCCCACAGAGAGGTGACATTCCACGTCCCCAGAGCCAGCCTCTGCTGCCCGGGTCTGGTCCGTCGAGGCCCCTGACCTTCACTGCCACCCATGTGGCAGCGCACCTGACCCCAGCGGTTCCTCCCACAGGTGGTGGGCCCATGGGATGGAGAGATGTCCGCCACGTAGCTTTTTCGGGCTGTGCCCGGCCGGGCTCCGTGGCAAACCCGGCCACCAGACGCTCGCTGACGAGCCCTCCATCTGGGCCTGGCTCCAGACGGGGGCCCCGGGCTTCCTCCGGGCAGGGTCACTTCATCCCTTCCTCGATGTTTCATAGGATTTTTGAACCATTCTTTGTCTGGCCCCTCACCTGAGACCACTTTGCCTTGGGAGACCCTACCAGGAGCACAAAGCTCCAGACAACACAGCCCTCAGGTTCATAGGGACACACAAACCTCTCCACCACGATAAGGTGATGGTTCCCGGAGAAGGTTGTAAGAAATATAAAGGTATTTGTTACCAAGTTGATAGCTCAGTGTTTAAATGTATCTGTTCCCCGTTCACCTCGTTTATGTCTTTTGGGAACCAATATGTCTGACAAGTGGAATATATATGAAAATATGTACATAGATCTTGTTTTGATGGCAGCTAGGAAATGTATAGCTTTAAAATGGAAGGCTTCCAACCACCCAGCAATAGTCCACTGGTGGAATCAACTCTCAAGCTACTTTGTTTTGGACAGAATTTATTATATTAGTAAAGACAGAACCTCAGACTTGTTGAAGATATGGCAGTCTCATAGAGATTTAGATTTTAAAATGTTTTACATTAATGTCAGGGATTATGACAAAAGTGTTAGCTGAGTGCATTTATTATGTTGTTTGATTTGTGTGTTGTGTAGTTTTGTGTTATTTAGTTTATGTTTGTTTATGATTATGGAATGTTTTTGTCTGTGACCTAGTGTGAAGAATCTGGAATATGAATAATGAGTTGTATGTTTGAAATATCTTTACACTGTTTATGTAAAATAAAATAAAAATCATATATAAAAAAATTCAAAATGTGTTTCTGGTCAAAGAACCATGCAACTTCAATTTATTTTTCCCTTTAAATTATAACCCCTCTCTTTCTATATTCTGAGCCTTAAAAATTAGGCTATAGCATACATGTGCCATTTGAAATTTCTATTATCTGTGATTTTTTTTATAACACTGAATGTAGGAATAATTAGGCTACTTGTCGAGCTCCACATGTCTGACATTGTGAGTAAGGAAATATTCTGCTTTTTTTCAGAGAGTAGTTAGTGCATATAATTAACTTTAATCCATAAATTCTCAAACTAAATACAGTCAGGTCCATAAATATTGGGACATCGACACAATTCTAATCTTTTTGGCTCTATACACCACCACAATGGAGTTGAAATGAAACGAACAAGATGTGCTTTAACTGCAGACTTTCAGCTTTAATTTGAGGGTATTTACATCCAAATCAGGTGAACGGTGTAGGAATTACAACAGTTTGTATATGTGCCTCCCACTTTTTAAGGGACCAAAAGTAATGGGACAGATAAACAATCATAAATCAAACTTTCACTTTTTAATACTTGGTTGCAAATCCTTTGCATTCAATTCCAGCCTGAAGTCTGGAAGGCATAGACATCACCAGACGCTGGGTTTCATCCCTGGTGATGCTCTGCCAGGCCTCTA
>NW_027595512.1:77500-82646 GCF_031162955.1 Sander vitreus | reverse complement strand
AAAACTATACTATGTCTTTTTATGACTATTTTCGATATGCTATACTATGACTTTTAAAAAAAACTTTTTTTGACATACTATACTATGACTTTTTTCAACATACTATAATATGACTTTTTTCAACATACTATACTATGACTTTTTTAACATACTATACTATGACTTTTTTTTAAACTTTTTTCGACAAACTATACTATGACTTTTTTAAACTTTTTTTGACAATCTATACTATGAATTTTTTAAACTTTTTTTGACAATCTATACTATGAATTTTTTGAACATACTATACTATGACTTTTTTCAACATACTATACTATGACTTTTATGACTAAAAAAAATTTCGACATACTATACTATGACATTTTTAATAACTTTTTTCGACAAACTATACTATGACTTTTTTCAACATACTATACTATACATTTTTATAACTTTTAAGTACTTTTATAACTTAATAAGGTCAGGGGCCTCGACGGACCAGACCCGGGCAGCAGAGGCTGGCTCTGGGGACGTGGAATGTCACCTCTCTGTGGGGGAAGGAGCCGGAACTTGTGCGGGAGGTGGAGCGCTACCGGTTAGATCTGGTGGGGCTTACCTCTACGCACAGTCTTGGTTCTGGAACCATACTCCTGGATAGGGGTTGGACTCTTTTCTTCTCCGGAGTTGCCCAGGGTGTGAGGCGCCGGTCGGGTGTGGGGATACTCACAAGCCCCCGGCTGAGCGCCGCTACGTTGGAGTTTAACCCGGTGGACGAGAGGGTCACCTCCCTACGCCTGCGGGTTGTGGGGGTGAAAACTCTGACTGTTGTTTGTGCATATGCACCAAACAAGAGTTCAGAGTATTCGGCCTTCTTGGAGACCTTGAGTGGAGTCCTGCATGGGGCTCCAGTCGGGGACTCCATAGTTCTGCTGGGGGACTTCAACGCGCACGTGGGTAATGATGGAGACACATGGAGAGGCGTGATTGGGAGGAACGGCCTCCCTGATCTAAACCAGAGTGGTTGTTTGTTGTTGGACTTCTGCGCTAGTCATGGATTGTCTATAACGAACACCATGTTCGAACATAGGGATGCTCATAAGTGTACTTGGTACCAGAGCACCCTAGGCCAAAGGTCAATGATCGATTTTATAATCGTTTCATCTGATCTGAGGCCATATGTTTTGGACACTCGGGTGAAGAGAGGGGCGGAGCTGTCAACCGATCACCACCTGGTGGTGAGTTGGGTCAGGGGGTGGGGGAAGACTCTGGACAGACCTGGTAAGCCCAAACGGGTAGTGCGGGTAAATTGGGAACGTCTGGAGGAGGCCCCTGTCCGACAGACTTTCAACTCACACCTCCGACGGAGCTTTTCGTGCATCCCTGTGGAGGCTGGGGGCATTGAACCCGAGTGGACAATGTTCAAAGTTTCCATTGCTGAAGCTGCGGTGAGGAGCTGTGGTCTTAGGGTCTTAGGTGCCTCAAGGGGCGGTAACCCACGAACACCGTGGTGGACACCGGTGGTCAGGGAAGCCGTCCGACTTAAGAAGGAGTCCTTCCGGGATATGTTATCCCAGACGACTCCGGAGGCAGTTGCAAGGTACCGAAGGGCCCGAAGGGCTGCAGCCTCTGCCGTGAAAGACGCAAAGCAGCGTGTGTGGGAGAAGTTCGGAGAAGACATGGAGAAGGACTTTCGGTCGGCACCAAGGTACTTCTGGAAAACCGTTCGCCACCTCAGGAGGGGAAGGGAACCATCCAAGCTGTGTACAGTAAGGATGGGACGCTGTTGACCTCAACTGAGGAGGTAATAGGGCGGTGGAAGGAGCACTTTGAGGAACTCCTAAATCCGACTAATACGCCCTCTATGGTAGAGGCAGAGCTGAAGGATGAGGGGGGATTGGCATCAATTTCCCTGGTGGAGGTTGCTGAGGTAGTTAAACAACTCCACAGTGGCAAAGCCCCAGGAATTGATGAGATCCGTCCAGAAATGCTTAAAGCTCTGGGTGTGGAGGGGTTGTCTTGCTGACACGCCTTCAACATTGCGTGGAAGTCTGGGACGGTGCCTAAGGAGTGGCAGACCGGGTGGTGGTTCCCTTTTTTAAAAAGGGGGGACCAGAGGGTGTGTGCCAATTACAGGGGTATCACACTTCTCAGCCTCCCGGTAAAGTCTACTCCAAGGTGCTGGAAAGGAGGATTCGGTCGATAGTCGAATCTCAGGTTGAAGAGGAACAATGCGGATTCCGTCCCTGGTCGTGGAACAACGGACCAGATCTTTACTCTGCGAGGATCCTGGAGGGAGCCTGGGAGTATGCCCAACCAGTCTACATGTGTTTTGTGGATCTGGAGAAGGCGTATGACCGGGTGCCCCGGGAGATACTGTAGGAGGTGCTGCGGGAGTACGGGGTGAGGGGTCCCTTCTCAGGGCCATCCAATCTCTGTACGACCAAAGCGAGAGCTGTGTCCGGGTTCTCGGCAGTAAGTCGGACTCGTTTCAGGTGAGAGTTGGCCTCCGCCAGGGCTGCGCTTTGTCACCAATCCTGTTTGTAGTATTTATGGACAGGATATCGAGGCGTAGTCGGGTGGAGAGGGGTTGCAGTTCGGTGGGCTGGGGATCTCGTCGCTGCTTTTTGCATATGATGTGGTCCTGATGGCATCATTGGCCTGTGACCTTCAGCACTCACTGGATCGGTTCGCAGCCGAGTGTGAAGCGGCTGGGATGAGGATCAGCACCTCTAAATCGGAGGCCATGGTTCTCAGCAGGAAACCGATGGAGTGCCTTCTCCAGGTAGGGAATGAGTCCTTACCCCCAAGTGAAGGAGTTCAAGTACCTTGGGGTCTTGTTCGCGAGTGAGGGACAATGGAGCGGGAGATTGGTCGGAGAATCGGCACAGCAGGTGCGGTATTACATTCAATTTATCGCACCGTTGTGACGAAAAGAGAGCTGAGCCAGAAGGCAAAGCTCTCAATCTACCGGTCAGTTTTTGTTCCTACCCTCACCTATGGTCATGAAGGCTGGGTCATGACCGAAAGAACAAGATCCAGGGTACAAGCGGCCGAAATGGGTTTCCTCAGGAGGGTAGCTGGCGTCTCCCTTAGAGAGAGGGTGAGAAGCTCAATTATCCGTGAGGAGCTCGGAGTAGAGCTGCTGCTCCTTTGCGTCGACAGGAGCCAGTTGAGGTGGTTCGGGCATCTGGTAAGGATGCCCCCTGGGCGCCTCCCTAGGGAGGTGTTCCAGGCACGTCCAGCTGGGAGGAGGCCTCGGGGGAGACCCAGGACTAGGTGGAGGGATTATATCTCTAACCTGGCCTGGGAACGCCTCGGGATCCCCAAGTCGGAGCTGGTTAATGTGTCCCGGGAAAGGGAAGTTTGGGGTACCCTGCTGGAGCTGCTACCCCCGCGACCCGACCCCGGATAAGTGGATGAAGATGGATGGATGGACGGTAGAGTGTTTGCTTAGCATGCAAGAGGTAGTGGGATCAATGCCGACATTCTCCAGAGGACTTTAGAATCTTTCTTGTTTCACTATACTATGATGTTTTTCGACATACTATACTATGACTTTTTTTTACTTTTTTCGACAAACTATACTATGACTTTATATGACTTTTTTGGACATACTATACTATGACTTTTTATGACTTTTTTTTGACATACTATACTATGACTTTTTATGACTTTTTTTTGACATACTATACTATGACTTTTTTCAACATACTATACTATGAATTTTTATGAATTTTTTTATTATAGGGGAATTAGTTCAAATGGTAGAGCGCTTGCTTAGCATGTGAGAGGTAGTGGGATCAATGCCCACATTCTCCAGAGGACTTTAGAGTCTTTCTTGTCTTTGACTTGTGTCGAAAAAAAAAGTGATATGTAGTAAATTTACAAACTTCAACTTGTGAAATTGCAAACTTCTACTTGGGATTAAAGCTGCAAGCAGCGATGGACGGTCCCTCGCCCCTCTGCGTGCCTCGGAATTACTGGCGGACGCCGCTCCTTGTGACCGTGCATTTGCGCAGCACTCAGACACCACAAACCATCACCAATGAAGAAGGAACTCTCTGCTGAGTTCATTGATACCTATCAGAAGAGTCTACCTTAAACGTTTCAAATGTTATTAAAGGGGGCGTGGCCTGAGTAAGTGGGTGTGGTCGAAGTATATGGGGCTGCTCAGTATCACATGTAGACCACACATTCTAAGTTTCATGTAAATCGGATGATGTTTGTCATATAAGGCAGACTTCCTGTTGCCAGTGGGGGGCGCTATGACCAAAAGTCAATATTGTCCTGTAGATGTCCTCAGACCTGAGGTCTGTTTCAGTAAGGAGGTTTAACAAACTCTGAGTTTGACCCTGATGTCTGAGATGGAAACTCTGAGTTCTCGGTTCCACAACAGCTTATAAGAGTTGGTTCAATCAACGCAGAGTATGTTCACGTGCGTGCAGCCCCACAATAAAAAGGCAGCATGAATGGAGCCATGATACTACGATTCACCATGGCAACAACCACAAACAAACAGCTCGGCGGAAATACTCATGAGCACACACAGCGAGTTTGAACATGTATTTAGTTAAAAAAGCAAGACAGCGGCTGCTGCAGCAGAGAGAGAAGTGGTGTGGGAGAAAGCTGCTGCTCGAGTCAAAGCGTAAGCATTAACAGAGTATTAATGTCATATTTAATCACAGTTAACGGATAATATTACTGGTGAAAACTGGAATGGTATTACACCTATAATGTCATTTAGGTGCAATCCTGCGGGCGAAAAAGTAAGCTCTACTAATCCCACTCTGAGGCTGCAGCACCATGATCATTAACACAACTATAATGTATAATCATTTATTTCATTTTAATGGCTCTCACTGGTTTGTCTCCAGGGAACACTTCACAAACGTTTAAAAAACGTTTCAGAGCGAGTCACACTCTTCTGACGGCTGCAGCGGCTTCACTATTACAGTCTGATCCGCATCACCAATAAGAAAACTGACGTTTGCAAAACGGATGGTAGTGATATGAGGACGATGAGGTATCTCCATATCTGATGGACTGGGAACAAATGTGGAACTGAAAATACATCTAGTCGGGACTCAATATCATCTCCCGACGTCAACTCTCTGTGAAGTAATCCAGCTTCTTCATCAACGGGATCGTCGACAAAAGGACATGACGT
>NW_027595512.1:70000-75000 GCF_031162955.1 Sander vitreus | reverse complement strand
ACCCTTCTAACCCAGACCCGTCTAACCCAGACCCTGCTAACCCAGACCCTGCTAACCCAGACCCTGCTAATCCAGACCCGTCTAACCCAGACCCTTCTAACCCAGACCCGTCTAACCCAGACTCTTCTAACCCAGACCCTTCTAACCCAGACCCTTCTAACCCAGACTCTTCTAACCCAGACCCGTCTAACCCAGACTCTTCTAACCCAGACCCTTCTAACCCAGACCCTTCTAACCCAGACCCGTCTAACCCAGACTCTTCTAACCCAGACCCGTCTAACCCAGACTCTTCTAACCCAGACCCTTCTAACCCGTGTGGTTTGTTGAAAAAAGTCATAAAAATGTTCCTGTATTTCCTCTTCTTCTCTAAATTAAGTTGTTTGTACCAACGCTGGTAACAAGCAGGTCTTGAACCTGTTTCTGGTATTTTATGCGTCTTGAACAAACCTACCACGCCACCAGCTAAACTACGTCTAGAGCTGCTCTCTTGGTGTATTTGACTTCTTCATTTTGGGTTTTAGACCTTAAAATGCAAAGAACCTCAAAGGGTTTGAACCCCCAACCTTCTGACACATCACTAGCTATTTATCACACTGAGCTATATGTGGAGCTTGGAAGTCTTTGGTTTGACATTGTATTTATTCCTCAATATAACTGAGGAAAGAAAATGATAGTCATTGTATATAGTATGTCGAAAATAGTTCTAAAAATGTGGGTGGGTTGGATCAGTGGGTAGAGCCGACACACATATACTGAGAGGTTAATTCCTCAATGCAGAGGTCCAGGGTTTGAATCCAGCCTGTGACAGTTTCCTGCATGTCTTCCTGCTAACTTTCCTGTCAGGAAATTTAAGGTGGAAAAGCCCCAAAAAAAATCTTTAAACAAAAAACTCACTATGTTGAAAAATGTATTAAAAAGTCATATAGTCATTATAGTATGTCGAAAAGTCATAGTACAGGATTATAATAGTACATACAGGTTTAGCTCAATACAAGTAATACTGACTATAAATGTAATTATTATTATGTATTACTGGGCTGTGCGGTGGAGGCAGACAGACGGGACGGATGAACTCGGTAAAGTCCAGCGGCTGCTCCAGCCTCAGCAGGGCGATGTCGTTGTTGTAGTTGTCGGGCTGGAAGTTTGGATGGAGGACGATTTCCTGCACTGACCGGTTGGTGGCCAGACGTTTGTCTCCAGCATCAAGAAGACCCAGGAACACCTGAAACATGTTCAACTGGTTCAACTGGCAGTCCTGAAATCCCCATCACCTAACCCACCAGACTCCATGTAAATAATCACTGCTTTTATCATCATAAAACACAAAAAGCCGTCTTGGTTCATCTTTCCACTGTTCCAACAATCACCACTCTGGTTTGGTTGAAATAAACCCTTAATTCACCCATTTACATGTGGAGATATGCTGGTTCTATACACGCTAAAAGTCCTGATTATTTACATGGAGTCTGGTGGAGATATGCTGGCTCTATACACGCTAAAAGTCCTGATTATTTACATGGAGTCTGGTGGAGATATGCTGGCTCTATACACGCTAAAAGTCCTGATTATTTACATGGAGTCTGGTGGGTTTGGTGATGGGGATTTCGGGGCTGTTTCATGTTAAACTAAAAGGATCTTACTCTTTAACTAAAAGGTCTATCTCTGGAGGGATCCATCCCATAATGTTGTCAGCCACAGAATAATAATCTTAGCATTTCAAAATCCCCTGGGGGCCGATCCAGACACCCTAATGTTGAAACAAAGGTGTTGAACCCAAAGTCACACCCTATTATTCATTATTTTCAGTAGTTGAGACCTTGACGTGTTCGGGCGCCACAGGGACAACGCTGGTGTCCCTCCGCTGGGACCGCAGAACGTGTGCTGCAGTCAGGATCCAGGACTGGGACAGCAGGGCCCCGGATCCAAACCAGCGGTCCTCAGGGACGCGGGACAGATCCTCCACGCTCAGCAGAACCTGCCAGGGAAACAGGCCCGGCTCCGCACCGCGACCGCCCACGATCCGCTTCACCTGAGGGGGCAGGGAGCGGGCCGGCCGGCCGCAGGCTGGAACACGGACACACATACTATATAAACATATACAAGTACTCAGGTTACTGCAGTAAAAGTACTAACACCACACTGTAAAAATACTGTGTTACAGGTTAAAGTCCTGCAGGGAAAATGTAACTTTCCTCGTGTCCCGTAGACCATGATGCAACTTTGGGTTTTTCTGGGTCGAAATTTCAACATTTTGTTTATCTTTTTCTACACATTTCTCCACGTTTTTGTCGATTTTATTCCATTTTTTGGTCTATTTTTTTGCCTTTTTTTAACAAGTTTTTTGTCGCTTTTTCTGATGTTTTGGTCACTTTTTACAGCATTTAAAAAAAATGTTTTTGTCGTAGTTGAAGTATTAAAACATGTTAGAAAGTGTGAAGGATCCAACCAGTTGTGTGTTTAATGGTCTGATCATCTCAGCTGACTTGTAGCCGTTATATTGTTGGCTAGTTTACTTTAGAATCAAACATCAGATTTATGTGTCTATGTGTGTGTCTGTCTGTCTGTCTGTCTGTCTGTCTGTCTGTGTGTGTGTGTGTGTGTCTGTGTGTGTGTGTGTGTATGTGTGTGTGTGTTTGTGTGTGTGTGTGTGTGTGTGTGTGTGTGTGTGTGTGTGTGTGTGTGTGTGTGTGTGTGTAAAGTACTAGTGTACTGTTCCACAGGGTTCAGTGTTGGGCCCAATATTATTCATTTTATACATGTTGCCTCTGGGTCAGATTATTTTAACATTTATAATCATTTTTATACAGATGACATTCAGCTCCATTTTACTCTCAGGTAAAATGAGACATCCAAACTTACGAAGGCTCCTAGATTGCATAGACGCCATAAACATGTGGATGGCTGAAAGCTCTTTGCAGCTGAACCCAGATGAGACGGAGGTTTTAATCATAGCGCCAGACAGCCATCCCTCTGAGTGAGCAGAACTTTGGGCCTTTGTCATCTGCGTCATACATACAGACGTTGACAACCCTCCATGCTGTTCTGAGTGAGACACGGTTTCTGAATGTGTCCTGTCTTCAGTCTCCTGGTCAGCTGGTCAACATCTGCACAGCTTTCTACGTCACTAGCTGAGACGAGGGGGCTAGGGGGCTAACTGTTAGCATGCTAGCTTGTTTTCAATGGAAAAACACTGCTACAACACACACTAGTTCACCATAATCTCCAAAAGAAGTCCCTGTTCTGCAGGTATTCCACACAAAGGTGGAAGTGTGCCCTCGTTTAGAAGAAGTCGCCCAGCTAATCCTGCCTTGAAGTTGACGAAGAACTACTGATGTTGGAGAAACGGATAGCTAGCTCATGTAGTCCTTACCTAGCTACTGAGCATGTAGTCCTTACCTAGCTAGCTCAAGTAGTCCTTACCTAGCTACTGAGCGTGTAGTCCTTACCTAGCTACTGAGCGTGTAGTCCTTACCTAGCTACTGAGCATGTAGTCCTTACCTAGCTAGCTCATGTAGTCCTTACCTAGCTACTGAGCATGTAGTCCTTACCTAGCTAGCTCATGTAGTCCTTACCTAGCTACCGAGCATGTGGTCCTTACCTAGCTACTGAGCACGTAGTCCTTACCTAGCTACTGAGCACGTAGTCCTTACCTAGCTACTGAGCGTGTAGTCCTTACCTAGCTACTGAGCGTGTAGTCCTTACCTAGCTACTGAGCACGTAGTCCTTACCTAGCTACTGAGCACGTAGTCCTTACCTAGCTACTGAGCGTGTAGTCCTTACCTAGCTACTGAGCGTGTAGTCCTTACCTAGCTACTGAGCGTGTAGTCCTTACCTAGCTACTGAGCACGTAATCCTTACCTAGCTACTGAGCGTGTAGTCCTTACCTAGCTACTGAGCGTGTAGTCCTTACCTAGCTACTGAGCTTGTAGCTTCTTCCCCTTTGTATATTGTTCTGCTTGTTTTGAATAGTTGTTGTATTCTGTCCTATTTGTTATATCTTGTATGGTCTGTCTTCGAGGCTTATATTTGCTGCTGTAACACTATATAATCTAATCCATCCATCCATCTTCGTCCGCTTATCCGGGGTCGGGTCGCGGGGGCAGCAGCTCCAGCAGGGGACCCCAAACTTCCCTTTCCCGAGCCACATTAACCAGCTCCGACTGGGGGATCCCGAGGCGTTCCCAGGCCAGGTTGGAGATATAATCCCTCCACCTAGTCCTGGGTCTCCCCCGAGGCCTCCTCCCAGCTGGACGTGCCTGGAACACCTCCCTAGGGAGGCGCCCAGGGGGCATCCTTACCAGATGCCCGAACCACCTCAACTGGCTCCTGTCGACGCGAAAGGAGCAGCGGCTCTACTCCGAGTTCCTCACGGATAACTGAGCTTCTCACCCTCTCTCTAAGGGAGACGCCAGCTACCCTCCTGAGGAAACCCATTTCGACGCTTGTACCCTGGATCTTGTTCTTTCGGTCATGACCCAGCCTTCATGACCATAGGTGAGGGTAGGAACGAAAAACTGAGCGGTAGATTGAGAGCTTTGCCTTCTGGCTCAGCTCTCTTTTCGTCACAACGGTGCGATAAATTGAATGTAATACCGCCCCGCTGTGCCGATTCTCCGACCAATCTCCCGCTCCATTGTCCCCTCACTCGCGAACAAGACCCCAAGGTACTTGAACTCCCTTCACTTGGGGTAAGGACTCATTCCCTACCTGGAGAAGGCACTCCATCGGTTTCCTGCTGAGAACCATGGCATCCGATTTAGAGGTGCTGATCCTCATCCCAGCCGCTTCACACTCGGCTGCGAACCGATCCAGTGAGTGCTGAAGGTCACAGGCCGATGATGCCATCAGGACCACATCATCTGCAAAAAGCAGCGATGAGATCCCCAGCCCACCGAACTGCAACCCCTCTCCACCCCGACTACGCCTCGATATCCTGTCCATAAATACTACAAACAGGATTGGTGACAAAGCGCAGCCCTGGCGGAGGCCAACTCTCACCT
>NW_027595512.1:62500-65000 GCF_031162955.1 Sander vitreus | reverse complement strand
AGATGTTATAACATGTGTCTGGTCTCTTACTGTAACAGAGATGTTATAACATGTGACTGTCTGGTCTCTTCCTGTAACAGAGATGTTATAACATGTGACTGTCTGGTCTCTTCCTGTAACAGAGATGTTATAACATGTGTCTGGTCTCTTCCTGTAACAGATATGTTATAACATGTGTGTGTCTGGTCTCTTCGTGTAACAGAGATGTTATAACATGTGTCTGGTCTCTTCCTGTAACAGAGATGTTATAACATGTGTCTGGTCTCTTACTGTAACAGAGATGTTATAACATGTGACTGTCTGGTCTCTTCCTGTAACAGAGATGTTATAACATGTGTCTGGTCTCTTACTGTCTGGTCTCTTACTGTAACAGAGATGTTATAACATGTGTCTGGTCTCTTACTGTAACAGAGATGTTATAACATTTGACAGTCTGGTCTCTTACTGTAACAGAGATGTTATAACATGTGACTGTCTGGTCTCTTACTGTATCAGAGATGTTATAACATTTGACTGTCTGGTCTCTTACTGTAACAGAGATGTTATAACATGTGTCTGGTCTCTTACTGTAACAGAGATGTTATAACATGTGACTGTCTGGTCTCTTACTGTAACAGAGATGTTATAACATGTGTCTGTCTGGTCTCTTCCTGTAACAGAGATGTTATAACATGTGTCTGGTCTCTTACTGTAACAGAGATGTTATAACATTTGACTGTCTGGTCTCTTACTGTAACAGAGATGTTATAACATGTGTCTGGTCTCTTACTGTAACAGAGATGTTATAACATTTGACTGTCTGGTCTCTTACTGTAACAGAGATGTTATAACATTTGACTGTCTGGTCTCTTACTGTAACAGAGAGGAGGACTGCTGCTCCATGAGCCGTCAGACTGACAGTCCAACTGGTAATGATCCAGAGTCTCTCCGTCCTGAAACACAGAGACACAGAGACACAGAGAGACAGAGAGACAGAGAGACAGAGACACAGAGACAGAGAGACAGAGAGACAGAAACACAGAGAGACAGAGACACAGAGACATAGAGACAAAGACACAGAGAGACAGAGACATAGAGACAGACACACAGAGACACAGAGACACAGAGACACAGAGAGACAGAGACACAGAGACAGAGAGACACAGAGACAGAGAGAGAGAGACAGCGACACAGAGAGACAGAGACACAGAGAGACAGAGAGACACAGAGACAGAGAGAGAGAGACAGCGACACAGAGAGACAGAGACACAGAGAGACAGAGACATAGAGACAAAGACATAGAGACAGACACACAGAGACACAGAGAGACAGAGACACAGAGATAGAGACACAGAGAGACACAGAGACAGAGACAGAGAGACAGAGACACAGACACACAGAGAAAGAGACAGAGACACAGACACACAGACAAAGAGACAGAGACACAGACACACAGAGAGACAGAGACACAGACACACAGAGACAGAGACAGAGAGACAGACAGAGACACAGAGACACAGAGAGACAGAGACACATACACACAGAGACAGAGACAGAGAGACAGACAGACAGAGACACAGAGACACAGAGAGACACAGAGACAGAGAGAGAGAGACAGAGAGAGAGAGACACAGAGACAGAGACACAGAGACAGAGACACAGAGACAGAGAGACAGAGACAGAGAGACAGAGACACAGAGAGACAGAGACACAGACAGAGAGACAGAGACACAGACACACAGAGACAGAGAGACAGGGACAGAGAGACAGAGACACAGAGAGACACAGACACAGACACACAGACACACAGAGACAGAGAGAGAGACAGAGACACAGAGAGACAGAGAGAGAGACAGAGACACAGAGAGACAGAGAGACAGAGACAGAGAGACAGAGAGACAGAGAGACAGAGACAGAGAGACAGAGACACAGAGAGACAGAGACACAGAGACAGACAAGAAAGGGAAACAGATTAACAGACGATAAGTTTGATAAGGTACAACGTTGTTATTGAATATTTATGAAGCTGGTAGACCAGGAAGAGTTTGTACCTTCAGCAGCCTGTATCCAGGTGAACAGGTGAATAGGACGTGGTCTTTGAAGGAGTATTCTGATTGGACGGGGTTCAGCATGGCATTGGGCGGGGTTTCAAGTGCAGGACACTTACTTCCTGTCATGACAAAATAAAAGCCTTTAAAGGTTCCATATGGTAAAGTGAGACTTCCTTCTGAGACTGACTCTTCTGACCAGACTCCATGTAAATAATCAGGACTTTTATCATTGTAAAACAGAAACTAAATAAAACTATGAAAAGCCGTCTTGGTTCATCTTTCCACTGTTCCAACAATCACCACTCTGGTTTGGTTGAAATAAACCCTTAATTCACCCATTTACATGTGGAGATATGCTGGCTCTATACACGCTAAAAGTCCTGATTATTTACATGGAGTCTGGTGGAGATATGCTGGCTCTATACACGCTAAAAGTCCTGATTATTTACATGGAGTCTGGTGGAGATATG
>NW_027595512.1:50000-52500 GCF_031162955.1 Sander vitreus | reverse complement strand
GGGCGCTGCAGCAACCTGCTCCTCGACAACAAGCAGGCCCAACAGCTAGGTCAGGTTACTTTATTGGTACCCGTAGGTAAACTAGTTTTACAGTCTAAGAGAGGCGGGACATCCTTAAACATAACATGCAACACACACAACATTAAAACATATAAAAACAGGTAATAAAACATGGATAAAGTGCTTGTGCTAGTGTTTGTTTAACAGAGTGACTGCCGCTGGTACCAAACTGTTTTTACATCTTGTAGTTCTGTAACCAGGAACTCTTCGCCTCCGTCCAGAGGGGAGAGACTGGGATTCCTTATTCAGAGGGTGTAGGCTATCTGCTGTGATTGTTTGGCATACAGGGATGGGGGTGCAGCTGGGACCCAGTCAGCTTACTTGACCATTTTACAATTTGGTTTAGGCGAGTCTTGTGCTTGACTGGAACACACCCAAACCATGCCACTAGGGAGGAAGATATGATGGTTTCGATAAAAGCATGATAGAATAATGTCATCATGGTCTTATCTATATTAAAATGGTTCAATCTTCTCAAACAGTACAGACGCTGTTGTGCTTTTTTACAGACAGCCTCACAATTCTCCTGGAAATTTAGTTTAGAGTCAATAATTGTCCCTAAGTATCTACAGGATTGGACTTGATCCACTAGTTGACCATTATAGTTATAGCCTCATATCCTGGAGTTTTTCCAAAATCAATGTACATATCGTTTGTTTTGGATATGTTCAGCTGGAGGTGTGACTCCTCACACCACTTACTGGACGGAGTCGTCCCCATATATATATATATATATATATATATATATATATATATATATATATATATATATATATGTACTATATATAAGATGTTTTGCTCTGACCTGGACGTAGTCGTACTGGCAGAGGTACGAGGGCTCCAGGTGGAAGTGGCTGAAGTGGAGGCGGAGCCTGTAACCGGGGGCAACGGTGATGTTCCAGCGCAGCGCCGAGTGCGGGGGGTACGGCTCCGGGAAGTTAGGAGACCACAGGCTGCCGTACATGGCCGAGAGGAGCTGGGCCGCCACGGGCGCCGCCACGCCAACCATAGGGCTGACCGTAGCCACGCCGACCATAGGGCTGACCGTCGCCACGCCGACCATAGGGCTGACCGTCGCCACGCCGACCATAGGGCTGACCGTAGCCACGCCGACCGCCATGCTGAGGAGCAACACCACCAACACACTGACAGAGAAACACAAACACGATTATTTCGATTAATTAATCTGAGAATAAATAAAAAAAATAACGCAGATTAATCCGTTCCATATTGAGGTTTGACCCGGAGCCGTTGTAGCACCATTGGACTGTAAAATGAAGGAGGAGACGAGAATGTTCTGCCTGGATCATTAACTGGAACATTTACTTATAAAAATCTTCTTCCTGCCAACCCTGGCTACCGAAATCTGGTGCCACTGATATGTCTGCTCTTCTCTCTGATGCTCTGAAACACAAACACCGCTGCACATGACGCTAGTTAACACTATACTCAACAGCAGCTAACGTTAGCCTACTGCTAGCTAGTTAACACTATACTCAACAGCAGCTAAGGTTAGCCTACCGCTAGCTAGTTAACACTATACTCGACAGCAGCTAACGTTAGCCTACCGCTAGCTAGTTAACACTATACTCAACAGCAGCTAACGTTAGCCTACCGCTAGCTAGTTAACACTATACTCGACAGCAGCTAACGTTAGCCTACCGCTAGCTAGTTAACACTACACTCGACAGCAGCTAACGTTAGCCTACCGCTAGCTAGTTAACACTATACTCGACAGCAGCTAACGATAGCCTACCGCTAGCTAGTTAACACAATACTCGACAGCAGCTAACGTTAGCCTACTGCTAGCTAGTTAACACTATACTCAACAGCAGCTAAGGTTAGCCTACCGCTAGCTAGTTAACACTACACTCGACAGCAGCTAACGTTAGCCTACCACTAGCTAGTTAACACTACACTCAACAGCAGCTAACGTTAGCCTACCGCTAGCTAGTTAACACTACACTCGACAGCAGCTAACGTTTGCCTACCGCTAGCTAGTTAACACTATACTCGACAGCAGCTAACGTTAGCCTACCACTAGCTAGTTAACACTATACTCGACAGCAGCTAACGATAGCCTACCGCTAGCTAGTTAACACAATACTCGACAGCAGCTAACGTTAGCCTACTGCTAGCTAGTTAACACAATACTCGACAGCAGCTAACGTTAGCCTACCGCTAGCTAGTTAACACTATACTCGACAGCAGCTAACGTTAGCCTACCGCTAGCTAGTTAACACTATACTCGACAGCAGCTAACGTTAGCCTACCGCTAGCTAGTTAACACTATACTCGAGAGCAGCTGACGTTAGCCTACCGCTAGCTAGTTAACACTATACTCGACAGCAGCTAACGTTAGCCTACCACTAGCTAGTTAACACTATACTCAACAGCAGCTAACGTTAGCCTACCGCTAGCTAGTTAACACTATACTCAA
>NW_027595512.1:32500-40000 GCF_031162955.1 Sander vitreus | reverse complement strand
TCAGCAACGTCACCCGCAACGCCACTTCCTTACGCCACTTCCTTACGTCACTTCGTAACGCCACCCGCAACGCCACTTCGCAACGCCACCGCAACGTCGCTTCAACGCCACTCTACGCCACTTCTTAGCGCCACCCGCAACGTCACTTCAACGCCACTCGTAACGCCACTCGCAACGCCACTTCGTAACGCCACTGTACGCCACCGTAACGTCACTTCCTCACGCCACTGCAACGCCACTTCTAACGCCACTTCTAACGCCACTTCTAACGCCACTTCAACGTCACTTCACGCCACTCAACGTCACTTCATAACGCCACTGCAACGCCACTCGCTAACGCCACTTCTAACGCCACGTCGCCGAACGCCACCGTAGCGCCACTCGCAGCGTCACTCCCCTTTACGCCACCGCAACGCCACTTCCTTACGCCACTTCGCAACGTCACTTAACGCCACTTCTTAACGTCACCGTAACGCCACTTCGCAACGCCACTGCAACGCCACTTACGTAACGCCACTGCCGCAACGCCACTTCTTTACGCCACTCGTACCGCCGCCGCAACGTCGCTATTTAGCAATCGCCACTTCGTAACGTCACTGTGAACGCCACTCGTAACGCCACTTCGCACGTACGCCACTCTAACGCTACGTCCACTACGTCACTTCCGCCACTTACGTCACTTCATAACGTGTGTGTCTGTGTGTGTGTGCTGTGTACCCTTCTGTGTGTCTCGTGTGTGTGTGTGTGTCTCTGTGTGTGTGTGTGTGTGTGTGTATTCTGTGTGTGTGTGTGTGTGTGTCTCTGTGTGTCTCTGTGTGTGTTTGTGTGTGTGTGTGTGTGTGTGTGTGTCTGTGTGTGTGTGGGTGTGAGTGTGTGTGTGTGTGTGTGCTCTGTGTGTCTCTGTGTGTGTCTCGTGTGTCGCTGTGTGTCTCTGTGTGTGTGTGCTCTGTGTGCTCTGTGTGTCTCGTGTGTGTGTGTGTGTGTGTGTCTGTGTGTGTCTCTGTGTGTGTCGTGTGTGTGTGTGTGTGTGTGTGTGTGTGTGTGTGTGTCTCTGTGTGTCTCTCTGTGTGTGTGTGTGTGTGTGTGTGCTCTGTGTGTGTGTGTCTGTGTGTGTCTCTCTGTGTGTGTGTGTGTGTGTCTCGTGTGTCTGTGTGTGTGTGTGTGTGTGTGTGTGTGTGTGTGCCTCTGTGTGTCTCTCTGTGTGTGTGTGTGTGTGTGTGTGTGTGTCTCTGTGTGTCTCTCGTGTGTGTGTGTGTGTGTGTGTGTGTGTGTCTCTGTGTGTCTCTCTCGTGTGTGTGTGTGTGTGTGTGTGTGTGTGTGTGTGTGTGTGTGTGTGTGTGTGCATTAACGTGCCAGCATGCTGACACTGTGTTCATGAACCTGAACTAGAACTCACTAGGTTACCCCAAAAACAGGTTTCAAGGTGGCAGGTCTGTCTGATATCTAACCTGTCTGTCTGATCTCTAACCTGTCTGTCTGCCTGTCTGCCTCTCTCTGCAGTCTTCCCAGACCTGCAGAGCGCCATCCCAGTGGGCCTCCACGTGACTGTGGTCTTCTTCTGTGGTGTGGTGATCCTCTTCTCCATCGTGGCCACCGGCTTCTTCTTCTTCAACGCGTTTGGACGTCCGTACGAGACGCTGCAAGGCCCCCTGGGACTTTACCTCTGGAGCGCCATCTGCTGTGAGACACAGCATTACATCATCGTCTGTGTCTGTCTGTGTGTGTGTGTGTGTCTCATACCCTTCACCATACCTTCCCTACCCACATGTGATGATGTAACGCCATATATATATATACTATCCAGGTGTGTGCGTATATATATATATATATATATATATATGATACGGTGTGTCTCCAGGTGTGTGTGTATATATATATATATATATAATGATCATGTGTGTCTCCAGGTGTGTGTAGTACATATATATATATATATATATAATAATAATGATACGTGTGTGTCTCCAGGTGTGTGTGTGTATATATATATATATATATATATATATATATATGTATAATAGATACGTGTGTCTCCAGGTGTGTGTGTATATATATATATATATATATATATATATATATATATAATAATGATACGTGTGTCTCCAGGTGTGTGTGTATATGTATATATATATATATATATATATATATATATATATTATAATGATGTGTTCTCCAGGTGTGTGTATATATATATATATATATAATAATATAATATACGTGTGTGTCTCAGTGTGTGTATATATATATATATATATATATATATATATATATATATATATATATAATAATAATGATACCTGTGTGTCTCCAGGTGTGAGCAGCTGTCTGGTGATGATCCTGTTTGCCTCAGAGGTGAAGCTTCACCATCTTTCCCGCCGGATTGCAAACTTCAACGAGGAGAACTTTGTTTTCCAGACGCACAGCGAACGCTACGGCCGCTGCTATTGGCTGTTCCTCCTCGTGTTCCTCCTGCACGCGCTCAACGTGCTGCTGATCCGCCTGGCGGGAACGCACTTCCCCTTCCAGGGGGAGAAAGGGGCGGAGCTTAGCGGCGGAGCTGCTGACCTCATGTACTGAGACAGACTTTTTTAGACTTTTTGTAGTAAAACTTGACACTTTTTTGCACTTTTTTCGAGGCTCTTTCCGACTGTTTTTTGTAGTAAAACTTGTCTTAACAGAACGTAAAACTTGACACTTCTTTTGAGGCTTTCAAGGCGTTTGTCGAAGCTTGATTTTCATGCTTTTGAAGCATTTTTTTCCACTTTTTCGACAGCCAGAGTCTTTAGACTGACTGAAGAGAGACCGGAGCCTGTGAGGGACAAACACACTGGAGAGCCGGACATATGGGGCTGTTCCCATTGCACAGTTTGAGCATCCTCGATTCCTCTCCTGATTCCTCTCCTTGCGTCTTAGTCCCTCCCACAGGAGATTTGAGCCAAGGAGTCGAGTAAGAGCCTTGAGGAGAGAGGAGTCGAGGCAACAAGAGTTTAACAAACACAAGACATCTCTGCCTCCGAGCCATTCAGTAAAAGCCAGCAGCACCACTGCATCAGCTGTCTGTCTTGGCACCCGCCCCCCCTGAAATATGACTGCCCCCCCCCCAATCCATTGGACCAGAGGACTGTTACGATAGATATAGAACAATAGACTATGACTGTCACCATAGATATAGAACAATAGACTATGACTGTCACTCTCCTGCCTGTTCTGCCAATCGCTGCCTTTCCATTTGGTAAATAAATATAGACTTTAAACACATGTACAGCAGCTGTGTACTTTAAACACATTGTACAGCAGCTGTGTACTTTGTGTAAATGTTTAGAAGTAGAAACATATTGAACTTGTTGTAGAGAACTCGTTGCTGTAAGAAATAAACTGTGTATTGAACTTTATTTGTTTCCTTTTATCTGAAAACTTTACAGCAAAGTTATCTTATTATGATGTTATTGTGAGGTTATGATGTTATTATGAGGTTATTATAAGGTTATTATGAGGTTATTGTAAGGTTATTATGAGGTTATTATGAGGTTATGAGGTTATTATGAGGTTATTATAAGGTTATTATGAGGTTATTGTGAGGTTATTATGAGGTTATTATGAGGTTAAAATGAGGTTATTATGAGGTTATTGTAAGGTTAATGTGAGGTTATTGTGAGGTTATGATGTTATGAGGTTTTTCTAAGGTTTTTATGAGGTTATTATAAGGTTATTGTGAGGTTATTGTGAGGTTATTGTGAGGTTATTATGAGGTTAAAATGAGGTTATTATGAGGTTATTGTAAGGTTATGAGGTTAAAATGAGATTATTATGAGGTTATAAGGTTATTATGAGATTAGAATTAGGTTATTATGAGGTTATGAGGTAATAAGGTTATTATGAGGTTATGAGGTTAAAATGAGGTATTATGGGGTTATTATAAGGTTATTATGAGGTTATTGTGAGGTTATTATGAGTGTAATCTTCCCTTCGTCAACTGACCAATTCATGTTAGTTTGTTTCCAAACATCCAAATGTTGCTGTAAGAGCTCAGAAAATGTGTTTTATATTTAGATGAACAATTTGGGGGTTAGAGCCGATATGTGTCTCTGCTCTCCAGATGAAGGAGTCTCTCCAGATGAAGGAGTCTCTACTCTCCAGATGATGGAGTCTCTTCAGATGAAGGAATCTCTCCAGATGAAGGAGTCTCTACTCTCCAGATGATGGAGTCTCTCCAGATGAAGGAATCTCTCCAGATGAAGGAATCTCTCCAGATGAAGGAATCTCTCCAGATGAAGGAGTCTCTACTCTCCAGATGATGGAGTCTCTCCAGATGAAGGAGTCTCTCCAGATGAAGGAATCTCTCCAGATGAAGGAGTCTCTACTCTCCAGATGATGGAGTCTATCCAGATGAAGGAGTCTCTCCAGATGAAGGAATCTCTCCAGATGAAGGAGTCTCTACTCCAAATGATGGAGTCTCTCCAGATGATGGAATCTCTCCAGATGAAGGAGTCTCTCCAGATGAAGGAATCTCTCCAGATGAAGGAGTCTCTCCAGATGAAGGAGTCTCTACTCTCCAGATGAAGGAATCTCTCCAGATGAAGGAATCTCTCCAGATGAAGGAATCTCTCCAGTTTGCCTCAGAGGTGAAGCTTCACCCATCTTTCCCGCCGGATTGCAAACTTCAACGAGGAGAACTTTGTTTTCCAGGCGCTCGGCGAACGCTACGGCCGCTGCTATTGGCTGTTCCTCCTCGTGTTCCTCCTGCACGCGCTCAACGTGCTGCTGATCCGCCTGGCGGGCGCACTTCCCTTCCAGGGGGAGAAAGGGGCGGAGCTTAGCGGCGAGCTGCTGACCTCATGTACTGAGACAGACTTTTTTAGACTTTTTGTAGTAAAACTTGACACTTTTTTGCACTCGAGGCTCTTTCCGACTGTTTTTTGTAGTAAAAACTTGTCTTGGGCTCAGAGCGGTAAAACTTGACACTTCTTTTGAGGCTTTCAAGGCGTTTGTCGAAGCTTGATTTTCATGCTTTTGAAGCATTTTTTGCTGCTTTTTCGACAATCGAGTCTTTAGAGCTGAGCTGAAGAGAGACCGGAGCCTGTGAGGGACAAACACACTGGAGAGCCGGACATATGGGGCTGTTCCCATTGCACAGTTTGAGCATCCTCGATTCATCTCCTGATTCCTCTCCTGATTCTTCTCCTGATTCTCTCTCACAGATTCCTCTCCTTGCGTCTTAGTCCCTCCACAGGAGATTTGAGCCAAGGAGTCGAGTAGAACCTTGAGGAGAAGAGTCGAGCCTGTAAAGTTTAACAAACACAAGACATCTCTGCCTCCGAGCCATTCAGTAAAAGCCAGCACCACTGCATCAGCTGTCTGTCTTGGCACCGCCCCGCGAAATATGACTGCCAATCCATTGGACCAGAGGACTGTTACGATAGATATAGAACAATAGACTATGACTGTCACCATAGATATTGAACAATAGACTATGACTGTCACTCTCCTGCCTGTTCTGCCAATCGCTGCCTTTCCATTTGGTAAATAAATATAGACTTTAAACACACATTGTACAGTAGCCGTGTACTTTAAGACATGTACAGCAGCTGGTGTGCTTTAAGCACGTTAGTACAGCAGCTGTGTACTTTGTGTAAATGTTTAGAAGTAGAAACATATTGAACTTGTTGTAGAGAACTCGTTGCTGTAAGAAATAAACTGTGTATTGAACTTTATTTCTGTTTCCTTTTATCTGAAAACTTTACAGCAAAGTTATCTTATTATGATGTTATTGTAGAGTTATGATGTTATTATGAGGTTATTATAAGGTTATTATGAGGTTATTATGAGGTTATTGTAAGGTTATTATGAGGTTATTGTGAGGTTATGATGTTGTAAGAGGTTATTATAAGGTTATTATGAGGGATTTATTGAGGTTATTGTAAGGTTATTATGAGGTTATTGTGAGGTTAAAATGAGGTTATTATGAGGTTATTGTAAGGTTAATGAGGTTATTGTGAGGTTATGATGTTAAGGAGGTTTTTCAAGGTTTTTATGAGGTTATTATAAGGTTATTGTGAGGTTATTAGTCAGAGGTTATTATGAGGTTAAAATGAGGTTATGAAGTTATTGTAAGGTTAAGGAGGTTAAAATGAGGTTATTATGAGGTTATAAGGTTATTATGAGGTTAGAATTTAGGCTATTATGAGGTTAGCAGGTAATAAGGTTATTAAGGAGGTTAAAATGAGGTTAAGGAGGTTAAAATGAGGTATTATAAGTTATTATAAGGTTATTATGAGGTTATTGTGAGGTTATTATGAGTGTAATCTTCCCTTCGTCAACTGACCAATTCAGTTAATGAGAAGAGAGAGTGTACTGGTGTCTGATTGGTCCAGTTAATGAGAAGAGAGAGTGTACTAGTGTCTGATTGGTCCAGTTAATGAGAGGAGAGACAGCTGGTGTCTGATTGGTCATTTAATGAGAAGAGAGAGTGTACTGGTGTCTGATTGGTCCAGTTAATGAGAAGAGAGAGTGTACTAGTGTCTGATTTGTCCGGTTAATGAGAAGAGAGAGTGTACTAGTGTCTGATTGGTCCAGTTAAGGAGAGGAGAGAGAGCTGGTGTCTGATTGGTCCAGTTAATGAGAGGAGAGAGAGCTGGTGTCTGATTGGTCCAGTTAATGAGAGCAGCAGCCGGCCTTCACTAACTAGTTTCTGCCTGACTGGATCAGAGGAACAAAGCTGCTCTGTTCCTGTTCCTGTCTCTCTCTCTGTCTGTCTGTCTCTCTCTCTCTGTCTGTCGTCATACAGTATATCAGAGGTCCCACACCTCTTGAGCAACTAGGGGTTAAGTGCCTTGCTCAGGGACACATTGGTTGATGTATCACAGAAGGAATTGAACCTGGATCTCCCTCACCAAAGGCATGTGTCATATCCACTGCTCCATCATCACCCTATACATACACACACACACACACACACACACACACACATACACACACACACACACACATACACACACACACACATACACACACACACAGACACACACTACACACACACACACAGACAGACACACACACACATACACACACACACACACACACACACACACACACACATACACACACACACACATACAGATACACACACACACACAGATACACACACACACACACACATACACGACAGACACACATACACATACACACACACACACACACACACACACACACACACATACACATGATACACATCACACACACACACACACACACAGCATCACACACACATTCACACTCACTCACCCACTCACACACACACACACACACACACACACACACACACACTACACACAGATACACACACACACACACATACACACAGATACACACACACACACACACACACAGTCTGTTGTACTACCGGTCTTGGTGAGGTGAAACCAGTCTGTGGTACTACCGGTCTTGGTGAGGTGAAACCAGTCTGTGGTACTACCGGTCTTGGGCAGGACGACGGTCTTGTGT
>NW_027595512.1:22500-27500 GCF_031162955.1 Sander vitreus | reverse complement strand
GAAATATGACTGCCCCCCCAATCCATTGGACCAGAGGACTGTTACGATAGATATAGAACAATAGACTATGACTGTCACCATAGATATTGAACAATAGACTATGACTGTCACTCTCCTGCCTGTTCTGCCAATCGCTGCCTTTCCATTTGGTAAATAAATATAGACTTTAAACACACATTGTACAGTAGCTGTGTACTTTAAACACATGTACAGCAGCTGTGTACTTTAAACACATTGTACAGCAGCTGTGTACTTTGTGTAAATGTTTAGAAGTAGAAACATATTGAACTTGTTGTAGAGAACTCGTTGCTGTAAGAAATAAACTGTGTATTGAACTTTATTTGTTTCCTTTTATCTGAAAACTTTACAGCAAAGTTATCTTATTATGATGTTATTGTGAGGTTGTGATGTTATTATGAGGTTATTATAAGGTTATTATGAGGTTATGTAAGTTATTAAGAGGTTATGTATATGAGGTTATTATGAGGTTATTATGAGGTTATTGTAAGGTTATTATGAGGTTATTGTGAGGTTATGAGGTTATTATGAGGTTATTATAAGGTTATTATGAGGTTATTGTGAGGTTATGATGTTATTATGAGGTTATTATAAGGTTATTGTGAGGTTATTGTGAGGTTATTGTGAGGTTATTATGAGGTTAAAATGAGGTTATTATGAGGTTATTGTAAGGTTATGAGGTTAAAATGAGATTATTATGAGGTTATAAGGTTATTATGAGATTAGAATTAGGTTATTATGAGGTTATGAGGTAATAAGGTTATTATGAGGTTATGAGGTTAAAATGAGGTATTATGGGGTTATTATAAGGTTATTATGAGGTTATTGTGAGGTTATTATGAGTGTAATCTTCCCTTCGTCAACTGACCAATTCATGTTAGTTTGTTTCCAAACATCCAAATGTTGCTGTAAGAGCTCAGAAAATGTGTTTTATATTTAGATGAACAATTTGGGGGTTAGAGCCGATGTGTGTCTCTGCTCTCCAGATGAAGGAGTCTCTCCAGATGAAGGAGTCTCTACTCTCCAGATGATGGAGTCTCTTCAGATGAAGGAATCTCTCCAGATGAAGGAGTCTCTACTCTCCAGATGATGGAGTCTCTCCAGATGAAGGAATCTCTCCAGATGAAGGAATCTCTCCAGATGAAGGAGTCTCTCCAGATGAAGGAATCTCTCCAGATGGAGTCTCTACTCTCCAAATGATGGAGTCTCTCCAGATGATGGAATCTCTCCAGATGAAGGAGTCTCTCCAGATGAAGGAGTCTCTACTCTCCAGATGGAGTCTCTCCAGATGAAGGAGTCTCTCCAGATGAAGGAATCTCTCCAGATGAAGGAGTCTCTACTCCAAATGATGGAGTCTCTCCAGATGATGGAATCTCTCCAGATGAAGGAATCTCTCCAGATGAAGGAATCTCTCCAGATGGAGTCTCTCCAGATGAAGGAGTCTCTACTCTCCAGATGATGGAGTCTCTCCAGATGAAGGAGTCTCTCCAGATGAAGGAATCTCTCCAGATGAAGGAATCTCTCCAGATGAAGGAGTCTCTCCAGATGAAGGAGTCTCTCCAGATGGAGTCTCTACTCTCCAAATGATGGAGTCTCTCCAGATGATGGAATCTCTCCAGATGAAGGAGTCTCTCCAGATGATGGAATCTCTCCAGATGAAGGAGTCTCTCCAGATGAAGGAGTCTCTACTCTCCAGATGGAGTCTCTCCAGATGAAGGAATCTCTCCAGATGGAGTCTCTCCAGATGAAGGAGTCTCTACTCTCCAGATGATGGAGTCTCTCCAGATGAAGGAATCTCTCCAGATGAAGGAGTCTCTCCAGATGAAGGAGTCTCTACTCTCCAGATGATGGAGTCTCTCCAGATGAAGGAGTCTCTACTCTCCAGATGAAGGAGTCTCTCCAGATGAAGGAATCTCTCCAGATGAAGGAGTCTGTACTCTCCAGATGAAGGAGTCTCTACTCTCCAGATGATGGAGTCTCTACCCTCCAGATGATGGAGTCTCTCCAGATGAAGTAGTCTCTACTCTCCAGATGATGGAGTCTCTCCAGATGAAGGAGTCTCTACTCTCCAGATGAAGGAGTCTCTCCAGATGAAGGAGTCTCTACTCTCCAGATGAAGGAATCTCTCCAGATGAAGGAGTCTCTCCAGATGATGGAGTCTCTCCAGATGAAGGAATCTCTCCAGATGATGGAGTCTCTCCAGATGAAGGAGTCTCTACTCTCCAGATGAAGGAATCTCTCCAGATGGAGTCTCTCCAGATGATGGAGTCTCTCCAGATGAAGGAGTCTCTACTCTCCAGATGAAGGAATCTCTACTCTCCAGATGGAGTCTCTACTCTCCAGATGGAGTCTCTCCAGATGATGGAGTCTCTCCAGATGAAGGAGTCTCTACTCTCCAGATGAAGGAGTCTCTCCAGATGAAGGAATCTCTCCAGATGATGGAGTCTCTCCAGATGATGGAATCTCTCCAGATGAAGGAGTCTCTACTCTCCAGATGAAGGAATCTCTCCAGATGAAGGAGCCTCTACTCTCCAGATGAAGGAATCTCTCCAGATGAAGGAGTCTCTCCAGATGATGGAGTCTCACCAGATGAAGGAATCTCTCCAGATGAAGGAGTCTCTCCAGATGAAGGAGTCTCTACTCTCCAGATGAAGGAGTCTCTACTCTCCAGATGGAGTCTCTACTCTCCAGATGGAGTCTCTCCAGATGAAGGAGTCTCTCCAGATGAAGGAGTCTCTCCAGATGAAGGAGTCTCTACTCTCCAGATGAAGGAGTCTCTACTCTCCAGATGGAGTCTCTACTCTCCAGATGGAGTCTCTCCAGATGATGGAGTCTCTCCAGATGAAGGAGTCTCTACTCTCCAGATGAAGGAGTCTCTCCAGATGAAGGAGTATCTACTCTCCAGATGATGGAGTCTCTCCAGATGAAGGAGTATCTACTCTCCAGATGATGGAGTCTCTCCAGATGGAGTCTCTCCAGATGAAGGAATCTCTCCAGATGAAGGAGTCTCTCCAGATGAATGAGCCTCTACTCTCCAGATGATGGAATCTCTCCAGATGAAGGAGTCTCTACTCTCCAGATGGAGTCTCTCCAGATGAAGGAATCTCTCCAGATGAAGGAGTCTCTCCAGATGAATGAGCCTCTACTCTCCAGATGATGGAATCTCTCCAGATGAAGGAGTCTCTACTCTCCAAATGATGGAGTCTCTCCAGATGAAGGAATCTCTCCAGATGAAGGAGTCTCTCCAGATGAAGGAATCTCTCCAGATGAAGGAGTCTCTCCAGATGAAGGAGTCTCTGGTTTGGGACAGAGAACTTCCCCCTGGGGGACAATAATGTCCAGAGAGGTCTTTGTCTCCATTTTGACGGACTGCTGGGGTCTTTGGACCGGGACGTGTTGACACCAAACAATCAACCAAGTCCTCCTGCAGTGTCCCACCGCTGGTTAATTACTGTGTCCGGTTCAATAGGATGGCCAATTACAGGCCAGGGTTTCATCTGCAGGACGGCCAATTACAGGCCAGGGTTTCATCTCTCTGTAAAAAATGAACAACAGCTCAGATGGAGACGTTTGTTTCAGCTGAAGATGCGTAGAGTCAGTTTACATTTATATGTATGTTAGGGGGAAAAGATCATGGTTTCCTAGGTGATAGTCTTGTATTTACGACGATGTTCACACTCTTATTTAGCAGCACTCAACGTGCTGCTGACAGGAAGAAATACTATCATACATATTACAGTTTTACTCAGGAAGAAATACTATCATACATATTACAGTTTTACTCAGGAAGAAATACTATCATACATATTACAGTTTTACTCAGGAAGAAATACTATCATACATATTACACAGCTTTACTTAGGAAGAAATACTATCATACATATTACAGCTTTACTTTACACAGATACAGTATATAAGGCCTGTTGGCAGCCGACTGTGTGTGTGTGTCTGTGTGTGTGTTTGTGTTTGTGTGTGTCTGTGTCTCTGTGTGTGTCTGTGTGTGAGTGTGTGTGTGTGTGTATGTGTGTGTGTGTGTGTCTGTGTGTGTGTGTGTGTGTGTGTGTGTGTGTGTGTGTGTGTGTGTGTGTGTGTGTGTGTGTGTGTGTGTGTGTGTGTGTGTGTGTGTGTGTGTGTGTGTGTGTGTGTGTGTGTGTGTGTGTGTGTGTGTGTGTGTATGTGAATCTGATCCTGTAACCCTGTAACACTCAGTCAAAATATTAAGTTTCTTCTCTCTGAGCGGGAGGAGCAGCTAGTTTACTGCTGTTATCAGAAAGAAGTACACATGGTACTGCAGCTAGTTTACTGCTGTTATCAGAAGGAAGTACACATGGTACTGCAGCTAGTTTACTGCTGTTATCAGGAGGAAGTACACATGGTACTGCAGCTAGTTTACTGCTGTTATCAGGAGGAAGTACACATGGTACTGCAGCTACAGTCTGATGGAAGCCATCGTCACAAGAAGTAGTAATCTATCAGGACAGTTCTATCAGTGTGATGGTTAGCAGTTAGCTGTTGATAGTATCAGGTAATAGTTATTAGTTAGTATTAGTTAGTATTAGTATTAGTTAGCAGTTAGCTGCTGCTGGTGATGACAGCGTTCAGGCTGGACTACATCGAGCTGCTTCGCCAGGAAGTCAACAAGAATCCTGACGTGAGTTTACTTATACATAATAATACTATCTACTGTCTGTAAATATTACTACTGCTAATACTACTACTGTCTGTAAATATTAGAACTGATAATACTACTACTGTCTGTAAATAGTCACTACTGCTAATACTACTACTGTCTGTAAATATCACTACTGCTAATACTACTACTGTCTGTAAATATCACTACTACTATGTGTAAATATTACTACTGCTAATACTACTACTGTCTGTAAATATCACTACTGCTAATACTACTACTGTCTGTAAATATCACTACTGCTAATACAACTACTGTCTGTAAATATTACTACTGCTAATACCAGTACTGT
>NW_027595512.1:2500-17500 GCF_031162955.1 Sander vitreus | reverse complement strand
GTTCACAGGTGAGACTCGCTTCATCACATGGTTCACAGGTGAGACTCTCATCACATGGTTCACAGGTGAGATTCTTCATCACATGGTTCACAGGTGAGACTCTCTTCATCACATGGTTCACAGGTGAGACTCGCTTCATCACATGGTTCTGTCAGACATGTTGGAGTAAAGATGATACTTCCACAACGTAACGACATGATGGAAAACACACCTGCAACCTGATAGGCTGCAGTGAGACGATGCAACAGTTCATCGACTTTAATCAACATGTTTACTGTTCCACCTGAACCGATGACAGGCGTCATGACGACACGCAGCGGCTCAGCCTTCTTCGGGTTTCAGGGGTTGGGATGGCCTTGTTTCTGTTATTGTGTCCCAGTGTGTCTCAGTGTTTCTATTATTGTGTCCCAGTGTGTCTCAGTGTTTCTACTATTGTGTCCCAGTCTGTGAGGTGTTTCTGTTATTGTGTCCCAGTGTGTGAGGTGTTTCTATTATTGTGTCCCAGTCTGTGAGGTGTTTCTATTATTGTGTCCCAATGTGTCTCAGTGTTTCTATTATTGTGTCCCAGTCTGTGAGGTGTTTCTATTATTGTGTCCCAGTGTGTGTCAGTGTCTCTATTATTGTGTCCCAGTGTGTGAGGTGTTTCTATTATTGTTTCCCAGTGTGTGAGGTGTTTCTTTTATTGTGTCCCAGTGTGTCTCAGTGTTTCTATTATTGTGTCCCAGTGTGTCTCAGTGTTTCTGTTATTGTTTCCCAGTGTGTGAGGTGTTTCTTTTATTGTGTCCCAGTGTGTGAGGTGTTTCTATTATTTTGTCCCAGTGTGTCTCAGTGTTTCTATTATTGTGTCCCAGTCTGTGAGGTGTTTCTGTTATTGTGTCCCAGTCTGTGAGGTGTTTCTATTATTGTGTCCCAGTCTGCGTGTGGGGAAGAAGGATCAGGAGATGGCGTTGGCGGCTGCGTTGTCTGACAGCCTCTGGTTGGCCGGCCAGCAGGCCAGCGCCACCGTTACCTTGGTAACCGAAGACTACTGTGTCACGCCTCACCTGGGCTACAAACTGGACAACTTCACAGAAAGGGTACCCGGCAGTGATGTCATCGTTACATCATCACGTTGTTATTAATAATGATTTATAATCAGTGTTTCATGTTCTGATCTTGCAGCTGCAGCTGTTCACGTTCAGCCAGAAAGAAGACGCCAGGAAGTTCATCTTGGAGCACATTCACTGTGTGAGTCCATCCCATAATAACCCTTCACTGTGTGAGTCCATCCCATAATAACCCTTCACTGTGTGAGTCCATCCCATAATAACCCTTCACTGTGTGAGTCCATCCCATAATATCCCTTCACTGTGTGAGTCCATCCCATAATAACCCTTATTTTTCAACATTTTTAGAAAGGTTTTTGTGACGTTATCTTGTATGTGTTTTGTCACTTTTTACGTTTTTTTTCTTCATTTTTGTTATATTCAGAATAACAGTGGGATATTAAGTGTGAATGTAAACATACTCACTTGTTGTTGCAGTTTAAAGACGAGGGGAGTCACGGAGTCATCCTGTTTCTCTACAGCCTCGTCTGCTCCCGGACCGTAGAAAGGTAACGCTGTCAGCGTCCCCTACAGGCTCTACACATCATTACACCCTACAGACTCTACATCATTACACCCTACAGACTCTACATCATTACACCCTACAGACTCTATACATCATTACACCCTACAGACTCTCTACATCATTACACCCTACAGACTCTCTACATCATTACACCCTACAGACTCTACATCATTACACCCTACAGGCTCTACACATCATTACACCCTGCAGACTCTACATCATTACACCCTACAGACTCCACACATCATTACACCCTACAGGCTCTACACATCATTACACCCTACAGACTCTCTACATCATTACACCCTACAGACTCTACATCATTACACCCTACAGACTCTATACATCATTACACCCTACAGGCTCTCTACATCATTACACTCTACAGACTCTATATCATTACACCCTACAGACTCTACTACATCATTACACCCTACAGACTCTACATCATTACACCCTACAGACTCTCTGCATCATTACACCCTACAGACTCTCTACATCATTACACCCTACAGACTCTACATCATTACACCCTACAGACTCTCTACATCATTACACCCTACAGACTCTCTACATCATTACACCCTACAGACTCTCTACATCATTACACCCTACAGACTCTCTACATCATTACACCCTACAGACTCTACATCATTACACCCTACAGGCTCTCTACATCATTTCACCCTACAGACTCTCTACATCATTACACCCTACAGACTCTGTACATCATTACACCCTACAGACTCTCTACATCATTACACCCTACAGACTCTCACATCATTACACCCTACAGACTCTATATCATTACACCCTACAGACTCTCTACATCATTACACCCTACAGACTCTCTACATCATTACACCCTACAGACTCTACACATCATTACACCCTACAGACTCTCTACATCATTACACCCTACAGACTCTACATCATTACACCCTACAGACTCCACACATCATTACACCCTACAGAATCCACACATCATTACACCCTACAGACTCTACATCGTTACACCCTACAGACTCTACATCATTACACCCTACAGACTCTACATCATTACACCCTACAGACTCTACACATCATTACACCCTACAGACTCTACACATCATTACACCCTACAGACTCTCTACATCATTACACCCTACAGACTCTACACATCATTACACCCTACAGACTCTATACATCATTACACCCTACAGACTCTCTACATCATTACACCCTACAGACTCTACATCATTACACCCTACAGAATCCACACATCATTACACCCTACAGACTCTACATCATTACACCCTACAGACTCTATACATCATTACACCCTACAGACTCCACATCATTACACCCTACAGACTCTACATCATTACACCCTACAGACTCTATACATCATTACACCCTACAGACTCTGTACATCATTACACCCTACAGGCTCTACATCATTACACCCTACAGGCTCTCTACATCATTACACCCTACAGACTCTCTACATCATTACACCCTACAGACTCTACATCATTACACCCTACAGATTCCACACATCATTACACCCTACAGACTCTACACATCATTACACCCTACAGACTCTCACATCATTACACCCTACAGACTCTACATCATTACACCTGTAATGGAAAAGATTACATAGACCATGATTTCTTAACCATGATTGTTCATCTATTGAGTAAATTTTAATTATAAGTAAATCCTTAAATATGCTCTTCGAAACATGTGCCTCCTAAAGATATTTTCTTGAAACAGTCCTCCAGTTTAAAGATAGCTGAAAAGGGTATGACCCTGTGTATTCTCTACTACAAGCAGATGGCAACGACGCATAGGCGTCTGTAGAGATATGCAAAGGTCAGTTTGTCCAAAAACCTAAGGTTGGAGCCTGAACCAATCTGTAGACGAGATAGATTCTGACTTCTATTGAAGGACGTTTTTTGACGCACTAGACAGATGTACAGGAACATTTTTAGACAGCAGTGTTCAAGATTAGAATGTTTTTCCAAACATGGTCGGTTTTGTGCTGTGAAAATGGGATATAAGGAGTTGGCATATGTTACGAGACACAGATCGGCTGTCACTTTGTAACTCTGTTCATTGTTCATTGTGAATTGCTGTTCTTGTCACTGTTTGATTGTTCTCTGAGAAAATAATTAAACCCTTCCACCGAATACCTAAACTTTGAATCCAGTTTGCAGCCTTTCTTTATTTTGTTTCAACACAGGTCTCTTCTTCACCCAAATTCTCCACTCGCTGAACCTAGAAACTTCCACAACACACCTACAGACTCTACACATCATTACACCCTACAGACTCCACTACATCATTACACCCTACAGACTCTATATCATTACACCCTACAGACTCTATACATCATTACACCCTACAGACTCCACACATCATTACACCCTACAGAATCCACACATCATTACACCCTACAGACTCTACATCATTACACCCTACAGACTCTACATCATTACACCCTACAGAATCCACACATCATTACACCCTACAGACTCTACATCATTACACCCTACAGACTCTATACATCATTACACCCTACAGATTCCACACATCATTACACCCTACAGACTCTATACATCATTACACCCTACAGACTCTACATCATTACACCCTACAGACTCTACATCATTACACCCTACAGACTCTATACATCATTACACCCTACAGACTCTGTACATCATTACACCCTACAGACTCTATACATCATTACACCCTACAGGCTCTCTACATCATTACACCCTACAGACTCTCTACATCATTACACCCTACAGACTCTACATCATTACACCCTACAGGCTCTACATCATTACACCCTACAGGCTCTCTACATCATTACACCCTACAGACTCTACATCATTACACCCTACAGACTCCACACATCATTACACCCTACAGACTCTACACATCATTACACCCTACAGACTCTCTACATCATTACACCCTACAGACTCTACATCATTACACCCTACAGGCTCCACACATCATTACACCCTACAGACTCTACATCATTACACCCTACAGACTCCACATCATTACACCCTACAGACTCTACATCATTACACCCTACAGACTCTACATCGTTACACCCTACAGACTCTACATCATTACACCCTACAGGCTCCACACATCATTATATGAGAGACTAGAGTCATACAGAAGTGTTCTCCTCTTCCCCCTCTTCCTCCTCCAGGCTGGAGGAAGATCTGGACTGCAGCACGTCTCACCTGCTGTACCGGAGTCTGGGGACCTTCGTCTGCCGCCAGGTGAGAACTCACCTGTCGTATGATCAACTCCTTATTCTCCCGGTTCTCTCGGGTCCCCCGGTCCTCTGGGATCCTCTGGGATCCTCAGGTCCTCTGGGATCTTCATGTCCTCTGGGATCCTCAGGTCCTCTGAGATCTTAAGGGTCCTCTGGGATCTTCAGGTCCTCTGTGATCCTCAGGTCCAGTTCAGGGACCAGTTCAGAGGAGTTTTATTCTCTGAGTCTCAGTGGAGACAGAAGTTCACAAGAAGCTGTCGGATTGTCTCTGACCAGGGTTTATACAAAGTTACAGGAAACAACAGAACAAGCTGAGAAGACATGGGTCTGTGTGTGTGTGTGTGTGTGTGTGTGTGTGTGTGTGTGTGTGTGTGTGTGTGTGTGTCTGTGCGTGTGTGTGTGTGTGTGTGTGTGTGTGTGTGTGTGTGTGTGTGCGCGTGTGTGTGTGTGCAGGCGCTGCTGAACCTTCTGCTGACAGGACGGGCGAGTTCCAACGTCTTTAATGGGACGCTGTTGTTTGGGGAGGATGGGCTTCCTCTGCAGCGCCCCCTGCAGGGCATCGCCTCACGCTGTGATGTCGGATACTTACACTGGAGCAGAGAGGAGATGGAGAGAGGCCGACTACTGCAGGTACACGCACACACACACACACACACACACGCACACACACACACACCATCTTAGCTGTCCATCGTGTTCGATGATGACGCTTGCTCCAGGGATGGGGGTGACAGGGGGGTTGGTTCAGCGACCTTGCCTCTGGTGCCACTTCTCGTGGGCGTAGAGTCCGATCCTTGAGCCGCACACTCGACCGCAGATGGAGTAGGGGAAACCAGATGGAGCAGGGGAAACCAGATGGAGCAGGGGAAACCAGATGCCAGGGGGGTACCAGCCGCCCGCTGGTGTCTCTTGATGCGCCTCTCGGATCGTCGGTCTTGGCTGAGTTGGTGTATTTGAGAGACTGCAGTGGCACAGGTGACCTGCCAGGCTGATCTGTCGAGTGCCAGAGATTCAAGCTGCGTGAGGGGGATGTTCGCTCGCTTTAGGAGGTCTCTGGTGTAGTCCTTAAAGCGCAGCGGAGCGCTTAGCACCCATTAGTTGACTGTAGAGGACTTGGTGGGGCAGACGGTGTTCAGGCATGTGTATGGTGTGCCCTATCCAGCGCAGATGTTTTTTGGCCACGGCTGCTTCCATACAGATTGAGTCGGTGTTGCTGAGGATATCTGTATGGGGGATTCGATCTTCCCAGGACAGATTGAGGATCTTTTGTAGGCAGCGGATATGGAAGGCCTCTAGGTTGGTGATGTGCTGGTGGTATGGGGTCCAAGACTCTGCCCCATAAAGCAGAGTGGAGAGACATATTGCGTTGTAAATAGCCACCTTGGTGCTGATCTTCAGGTTGCTGTTTTCAAAAACCCTGCTGCGTAGGCGTCCAAAAGATGATGAGGCTTTATTTATCCGGGTGTGTATTTCTGTGTCAAGGGAGCAGCATGACGACAAAGTGGAGCCGAGGTAAGTGAAGTGGTCCACTATTTTAAGTGGAACACCATTTATGTGGAAACTGGGTGATGTGGGGGCGGGGATGGTGAGATGGGACATGACCTCGGTTTTTTGAATGTTGACCTGCAGGCCAAAGGATTGGTGCAGACTGGATATTGTGTTAAGGGCGTGCTGCATAGAGTCCAGGCTGTGAGCTAAGACAGCATAGTCATCAGCATACTGAAGCTCACAGATTTGGCAGGTCTTTGTCTTTGTGTGGGCCTGGAGCCGACGGGTGTTGAAAAGGCTTCCCTCAAGTCTGTATTCCACATGGACACCGTCTTCATGTCCCATGGCACGGTGGAAGAGGCAGGTGATGGCAGAGAGGGGGATGTTAAAGAGCACCGGAGCCAAGACATAGCCTTGCTTCACCCCAACGTTTACCTCAAAAAACTCTGACTGGAGTTCTCCCGTGAGCACTCTGGCTTGCATCCCGTCATGCAACTGCTGTAGGATGCTGAGAAACTTGGGTGGTACCCCAAGTTTGGAGAGGTGTTTCCAGAGCAGCTCACGGCTGATGGTGTCAAAAGCTTTGCTGAGGTCGATGAAGGCTACGTAAAGGTCTTTGTGATGTTCTCGGCTCGTCTCCTGCAGCTACCTCAAGACAAAAACCATGTCTGTCGTGGATCTGGTCTTCTGGAAGCCACACTGTGTTTCCGGAAGCAGAGCTTCTGAGATGTGCTCAACCAGTCTGCTGAGCATGATCTTGGCCAGGACTTTCCCTGCAACGGAGACAAGAGATATCCTCTGAGAGACTGCTCTGTCTCCTTTGTTTGTAGTTGACCACGATTTTAGCATCCTTCCAGTCCTGTGGGAGGGTCCCATGTTCCCAGATGTTTTGGATCAGAAGGTGTACGCGACGCGTGAGGGTGTGTCCTCCGTGTTTGAAAACCTCTGCAGGGATTCCATCGGGTCCGGCGCTTTTGTTGTTCTTCAGCCCTGCAATAGCTTGCTGGAGTTCTGAGTAAAGTGGTGGGGTGTCCAAGTGTGTAATTGATGTCAGATCTTGGAGATTATCCAGAATATGTGCGTTGACAGGGTTGGTGTGGTTGAAGAGACTCTCAAAATGATTTGCCCAGCGGGCAAGAATCTCGTGGTGGGCCTTGAAGAGCATGGACCCGTCAGCTGATCGGACTGGGCCAATGGCCTGCTTCCTGGGGCCTTACAATGCTTTTATGGCATCGTAAAAGCCTTGAGTGTTATTGCAGTCTGCCAAGTTCTGGATTTCTTGCGCCTTTTGCACCCACCAGGTGTCCTCCATAGTCCAGAGGGCTCGCTTGGTTTCTGTTCTTGCAGCAGTGAAGGTTTTAAGGGTGGGAGATCCAGGGCAGGACAGGAGAGCTTTGTGGGCCTCATGCTTGGTTTTTAGGAGTAACTGTATCTCAGCTGAGTTACAGTCAAACCAGTCCTGGTGACGTTTCCTTGATTGGCCAAGGCTGCACTATGAATAGCCTGGTGCAGAGCTGGCCAGTCGGTTGTTTCCTCCGGGAGCTCGTTAAGGTTTTCAGCAAGGAGCCGTCGCAGGTTGTCTTTGGTGGTGAGGCTATTCAGCGCTATACAGTTGAGTTTTTTGTTTGGAGCGGGCCACGGGGTTGAATGCTCATGAGTAGTTTGGATCTGACCATGAGGTGGTTAGTCCAGCACTCAGCTCCGCGCATAACACAGGTGGTGAGGATGTCTTGTCTGTCCTTTTGACGGACAATCACGTGGTCAAGGAGGTGCCAATGTTTTGAGCGGGGGTGCTGCCAGGTGGTCTTAAACCTGTTCTTCATCTGGAAGATGGTGCGCCATGTCATCAGTCCTTCATTGATGCCGATGGGGGATTCCTGAATGCGCTGCAACAGTTTAGACTTCACAGCAAAGCCAACTCCATGGTTACGGCGAGTGCCTACGGAGACCCCCTTCCAGAAGAAGGCGTACCCAGCACCAACCTCTGTCAGGGAGTCCTCCCCATGTAGTCTGGTCTCACTGAGAGCTACTATGTTGATGTTGTACCTTGCGAGCTCCAGGACAACCAGTGCTGTCCTGCGGTGGGCCCTGTCAGAAGTTACGGCCAAGTCCAGCAGTGTGCGACCATTCCACGAAGCAATGCTTAGCTTATTTTTCACTTTGATTTTTCAACCGCTTGCAGCTTACCGTCCAGAGTGTGCGGGAGCAGACAATTTTTGGACCACCTTTTCCAGATCCTTCCCCATCACAGGGGTGAGCAGTGTGGGGCTGCTCAGTCACAATGGAAGCTGCCGAAAAGACGCGCTGCTCCATTCCGTAGTCCTAGCGACCATCACTCCATTGCCGCCTGTGTGCATGGTTTGGTTAGACACTCCCAGCCACATCCTTGGCCTGTGCCCACCACCATTCCACATCACCACAGGACTTGTGAGGGATGGAGCTTGCGCAGAGGTAAAGATTAAGGTGAGGGCGTGGGTGCGCAGACCACACTCCCACCATGTCCTTGGCAGGTCTGGGTCAGGATCCAGTGGCATGGAGACCAAGACGATCTGCATCACTGCTGCAGCCTTCATCTGCCTTCCCAGTCGTTGTGATGCTACACTTAAGTCATCCATCATCCTCTGCCTGTTCCGCCGTTGAGGTCTTGCGTCTTGTTTTTCAGGGTGTGCTCCCTTAGCCTTTGCCTTTATACGCTACTTTATAGGCAGTGGTTGGCGGGTGCCAGGACGTGTCCACTGCTTGGTGGGCCTGCACACCGTGCCTCTGGGGCCCACTGCTGCTCCGAGATCCCCTACAGTTCAGCCTGGGTCCGCTAGGTCCCAGTTACCGTGTGTGGCTGCGAGGAGGCGCTGTAGGAGTCTTGGCGGTGGAGAGGCTATGTACCGACAGGAAGAGACTTACGCACTCGGCTGCTCTTTTTGCCCTTGCACAAGGGCTAGTCGGTGGCAGTAGCTGTAAGCAGAATGTAGCAAGCAGAAGCAGCATGCAGCATGCAATAAATACTAAACTGCTAAACTACAGGCAGTACTATCCCAGTACTACTGCACTGATGCATCACACATGCCCTGTGTCAGACACACACACACACACACACACACACACACACACACACAGACACACACACACACAGACACACAGACACACATACAGACACACACGCACAGACACACACACAGACACACACACACAAACACACACACACAGACACACAGACACACGCACAGACAGACACACACACACACACACACACACACACACACACACACACACACACACACACACACACACACACACACACACACACACACACACACACACACACACACACACACACACAGACACACACACACACACACACATCACTATATATGCTATATGTATTATGTGTGTTTGCAGGTGGGCAGCATGCTGAAGACTCCCATGTTTCCCGTCTGGCTCTGCTGCATCAACAGCAGCTATTCGGTGGTGTTCGGTCTGAACCGCTCGCTGCTCTCTGATTGGAAGATGGAGCACCTGTTCCACCTGTACTACTACAGCGGCCAGAGCTCGCAGACGACCACGGCGAGGCTGACTGTTGGTGAGGAACCACACTAACACAACCACAGACAGGCTGACTGTCGGTGAGGACCCACACTAACACAACCACAGACAGGCTGACTGCTGGTGAGGACCCACACTAACACAACCACAGACAGGCTGACTGTTGGTGACACTAAACACAACCACAGACAGGCTGACTGTTGGTGAGAACCCACACTAAACACAACCACAGACAGGCTGACTGTCAGTGAGGACCCACACTAACAGAACCACAGACTGTCGGTGAGGACCCACACTAAACACAACCACAGACGGGCTGACTGTGGGTGAGAACCCACACTAAACACAACCACAGACAGGCTGACTGTCAGTGAGGACCCACACTAACACAACCACAGACAGGCTGACTGTTGGTGAGGACCCACACGAAACACAACCACAGACAGGCTGACCGTTGGTGACACTAAACACAACCACAGACAGACTGACTGTCGGTGACACTAAACACAACCACAGACAGACTGACTGTCGTTGAGGACCCACACTAACACAACCACAGACAGGCTGACTGTCAGTGAGGACCCACACTAACACAACCACAGACAGGCTGACTGTTGGTGAGGACCCACACTAACACAACCACAGATAGGCTGACTGTTGGTGAGCACCCACACTAACACAACCACAGACAGGCTGTCTGTTGGTGAGGACCCAGACTAACACAACCACAGACAGGCTGACTGTCGTTGAGAAAATGATAAGTAAAAACACAAAAAGGTTGGAAACTGCAGGTGGAGTCAGGCACACCAAGCTGGGAGAGTTTCTCCTGAAACAGAGCGGGATGAAGGTGTTAAAGGCAGAGCTGAAGTCCACAAACAGGATCTTGGCGTAGGTTCCTGCGGAGTCCAGGTGCCGGAGGATGTAGTGGAGGGCCAGGTTGACTGCATCGTCTACAGACCTATTGGCTCTGTAGGCAAACTGCAGGGGGTCCAGGAGGGGGTCCAGGAGGGGGTCGGTGATGGCTTTGAGGTGAGAAAGCACAAGGCGCTCAAAGGACTTCATAACCACAGAGGTCAGGGCGACGGGTCTGAAGTCGTTAGGTCCTGTGATCCTTGGCTTCTTGGGAACAGGGATGATTGTTGAGGACTTGAAGCAGGCTGGCACGTGGCATGTCTTCAGCGAGATGTTGAAAATGTCTGTGAACACTGGAGACAGCTGGTCAGCGCAGTGCTTCAAGCTGGATGGGGAGACAGCATCCGGTCCAGCAGCTTTGCAGGGGTTCTGTCTCCTGAACAGCCTGTTGATGTCTTTCTCATTGATGGAAAGAGTCGTCACTGAGGTGGGTGGGGGAGTGGAGGTGGAGACCTTTAAAGAGGGCATTGGTACGGGGGCCCAGGACGCTGCTGAGGTGGGGGAGGTGGAGGTTATACACTGTAGGTGGAGCTGTAGGGAGGTGTCGTGGGGGATGGTTTCAGGAGTGGCCTTTCAAATCGACAGTAGAACTTGTTCAGGTCGTTGGCAGGGTGTCGATCGTTGAAGGAGGAGTGGGGGGGCTTTAAGGCAGTTACACACCAACCAGACGGCCAACCGTCAGCAGTAAAGCCAGCGTGACTGATCAGTCTTCCCGAGTTGGTCCAAAAAGTTCCTCAGAACACCGAAGAGACAAGACGTAATACGTCTCCATAACAGCAGGCAGCGCTAATCTGGATTGTTGCCCAAAAAATGAAAACCGGCAGCTGATTGGACGAACGCGTCACGTGGGTTTGTTTTCTCCGGAAATTCAAAGCCAGACTGTTATGGCGTCTCGTTCAGAATACGATCTCATATTGTCCTAAAATAGTTCACCGTAACGTGTTTCTGGAAACATCTGAAGAGAGAAACAGGCCGTGCAGCTGCTGAATCTGTCTTCATTTCAGATCAACAAAGGTCAGTTTATCAGATGTTCATCAGATGTTGAGAGACTCTAGTCACGCTCATCCTGCTCGCCATTTCCGGGTGAGTCCCGACTGCCCTGTCTCCTACTGAGCATGTCAGGTCGGCCCAAATGAAGGAAAACACCGAACAGACTTGAGTCACCGACCTCGCCAGACTGTCCAACGGCCGATTATCGGACCGGTGTTTCGCTGCCTTTAGGCTTATAGGTGGTGATCTGCCTAAGTCCTTTCCAGACAGTCGCAGAGTCGTTAGCTGAAAACTGGGGTTGGAGCTTCTCAGAGTACCGTCGTTTAGCCTCCTTCACTGCCTTGCTGAAGTTGTACTTTTACTCTTTAAATCTGTCTATGTCCCCACTCCTGAATGACTCTTTATGTGTTACTGTGTATTTTTGTAGTTTTACTACGTTGTACTTTATGTGTGCAGATACTCACTCTCACCACTGGGAGGCGCCAGCAGAAGGAGACCCGGAGAAAAGGTTCCCGTCTCTGGAGATGACCATCAGGACCAAGTGGGCTGGAGCTGCGGTCGACTGGAGCGGCCACGCCCCTTTCTACTGAAGACCCACCCATTTCTAATGAATACTCGCCCCTTCTACTGATCACATGACAGGGAGAGATCGTCCAATCAGCAGGCAGCTGACAGACTGAATCTGTGAAGAACTTTACATTAAACGTGTTAATTATTAAACTCATTAAAGTTCCTGAATACTTTTACTCTTTCACAAAAAAACGTCAAAAAGCTACAAAAACATGACACTTTTTTGACGCATTATGTCAGCGTGTGAATGAACAAAAGAAACGTGTTACACACAGACACACACAGACACACACACACACACACACACAGACACACACAGACACACACACACACAGACACACACACAGACACACACATACACACACACAGACACACACACACAGACACACACACACACACAGACACACACACAGACAGACACACACACAGACACACACACACACACACAGACACACACTGATTGCAAAGACTGATGGCACCAATGTGCAAGTCGGAGCGGTATAGGAAGTCCTTCATACCAACTGCTATACGACTCTATAATGCACAAAAATAACTTTCCCTTATTTATATTTTTGTATTTTAACTTATTGGTATGGATATGTTTGAGTAAATGTGTGGTGTTATGTCTGTCTTGAAGCTGCTGTGACACTGTACTTTCCTGCAAAGGATTAATAAGAGGATCTATCTATGTACACACACACACACACACACACACACACACACACACACTGAATGAAGAAAAGAACCCTGTTAATGCAGATACTCTGTCTCACCACTGGGAGGTGCTGTGGTAACTGTGTTAATTATTACTCATTAAAGAGTCTCCATTCTGCTGTTTCTGACTACTTTACTCTTTCAGGACAATAATAAACGGGTGAGTCAGTTTTAAACGGCTCCATCTTTATTTGTTTTTTTTATATGAGGAATATATGAATATAAGGATAAATCCCTCTCTTGTCAAAGCACCACAGCAATGGTACACCCACAAGGGATGTGAATCTGTGGCACTATAGATCAACTGCAATTATTTACCTTATTCTTAGGAGGACTCAGTGGTGTGCATGTCCTTCTTCCTGTAGTGACCTTAACTTAGAAATGTACTCCAGTGGAGCTGCTCAGTGGCCAGCAGATCAGACTGTGCTTCCAGGTGTGAATGTGGTCAGGGCGTTCCTGCAAAAGAGAGGCTGCCTCTGAGTGAACCTCCCCTGAATAAATAAAGGTTAAATAAAAAAAAATAAAAAAAATTAATCATAGGACCCCAAACAGAATCAAATTTCCCCACAGATCCCCTAAAGCTGAATTTAATTTTCTCCAGAGACAAGAACATCATGAAGTCTTTAAGCCATAAAGAAGCTTTGGGGGCAAATGCTGACTTCCATTCCAACAATATTCTTCTACGTGCTAATAAGGATGCAAAGGCAATAGAATCCCTTATTTTCCTCCCAAGCAATCGATGGCCTGGTAATACTCCAAAAATACCATTGTCTGCACATGGAGTCAACACAATGTTTAGGGCCCTAGACAGGTGGTTAAAAATAGGGGTCCAATAACCCTGAAGACGAGGACAAGCCCAAAACATATGTGTCATGTTAGCTGGTGACATGTGGCACCTATTATCAATGACATTAGGATATATTTTGGAAAGTTTGGAGTTAGTGAGATATATGCGATGTTTTCCCAGGCTAGTGAAATAAACAGATACTCCACCCCTCCATCCTGCACACACACAGCACATCTAACACACCTGTAGCTCCACCCCTCCATCCTGCACACACACAGCACATCTAACTCACCTGTAGCTCCACCCCTCCATCCTGCACACACACAGCACATCTAACACACCTGTAGCTCCACCCCTCCATCCTGCACACACACAGCACATCTAACTCACCTGTAGCTCCACCCCTCCATCCTGCACACACACAGCACATCTAACTCACCTGTAGCTCCACCCCTCCATCCTGCACACACACAGCACATCTAACTCACCTGTAGCTCCACCCCTCCATCCTGCACACACACAGCACATCTAACACACCTGTAGCTCCACCCCTCCATCCTGCACACACACAACAGCACATCTAACACACCTGTAGCTCCACCCCTCCATCCTGCACACACACAACAACACATCTAACTCACCTGTAGCTCCACCCCTCCATCCTGCACACACACAGCACATCTAACACACCTGTAGCTCCACCCCTCCATCCTGCACACACACAACAACACATCTAACACACCAGAGGCCTGTACTACGAAGCGGGAGAGAGAGAGAGACAGAGAGCGAGAGAGAGAGAGAGACAGAGAGAGACAGAGAGAGAGAGAGAGAGAGAGAGAGAGAGAGAGAGAGAGAGAGAGAGAGAGAGAGAGAGAGAGAGACAGAGAGAGAGAGAGAGAGACAGAGAGAGAGAGAGAGAGAGAGAGAGAGAGAGAGAGAGAGAGAGAGACAGAGAGAGAGAGAGAGAGAGAGAGACAGAGAGAGAGAGAGAGAGAGAGAGAGAGAGAGAGAGAGAGAGAGAGAGAGAGAGACAGAGAGAGAGAGAGAGAGAGAGAGAGAGAGAGAGAGAGAGAGAGAGGGAGAGAGAGAGAGACCGACCACC
>NW_027595511.1:77500-82147 GCF_031162955.1 Sander vitreus | reverse complement strand
TCATAACATCGCTTCATAACGCCGCTTCATAACGCTCTCTTCATGACGCCGCTTCATAACGCCAGTTCATAATGTCACTTCATGACGCCACTTCATGACGCCGCTTCATAACGCTGTTTCATAACGCCGCTTCACACTGATCACAGGGACATATGACAGGTTATACTCCTACTACTATAGGTTACTACCACACTGATCACAGGGACATATGACAGGTTATACTCTACTACTATAGGTTACTACCACACTGATCACAGGGACATGACTTCATGACGCCACTTCATGACGCCGCTTCATGACGCCGCTTCATGACGCCGCTTCATAACGCCACTTCATGACGCCGCTTCATAACGCCACTTCATAACGCCGCTTCATAACGCCGCTTCATGACGCCGCTTCATGACGCCACTTCATAACGCCGCTTCATGACGCCACTTCATGACGCCGCTTCATGACGCCGCTTCATGACGCCGCTTCATAACGCCGCTACATGACGCCACTTCATGACGCCGCTTCATAACGCCGCTTCATGACGCCGCTTCATGACGCCGCTTCATAACGCCACTTCATAACGCCACGCCACTTCATAACGCCACTTCATTACGCTACTTCATAACGCCACTTCATAACGCTACTTCATAACGCCACTTCATGACGCCGCTTCATAACGCCACTTCATAACGCCACTTCATTACGCTACTTCATAACGCTACTTCATAACGCCGCTTCATAACGCCGCTTCATAACGCCGCTTCATAACGCCGCTTCATGACGCCGCTTCATAACGCCGCTTCATGACGCCAGCTTCATAACGCCACTTCATGACGCCGCTTCATGACGCCGCTTCATGACGCCGCTTCATGACGCCAGCTTCATAACGCCAGCTTCATAACGCCACTTCATGACGCCGCTCATGACGCCGCTTCATGACGCCGCTTCATGACGCCGCTTCATGACGCCGCTTCATGACGCCGCTTCATGACGCCGCTTCATGACGCCACTTCATGACGCTCACTTCATAACATCACTTCATTACGTCACTTCATTACGTCACTTCATGACGTCACTTCATGACGTCACTTCACTTCATAACATCACTTCATTACGTCACTTCATTACGTCACTTCATTACGTCACTTCATAACGTCACTTCATAACGTCACTTCATAACATCGCTTCATAACGTCGCTTCATGACGTCGCTTCATAACGTCAGTTCATAATGTCACTTCATGACGTCACTTCATAACGTCGCTTCATAACGCCGCTTCATAACGTCGCTTCATGACGTCGCTTCATAACGCCGCTTCATAATGTCGCATCACACTGATCACAGGGACATATGACTTCATGACGTCGCTTCATGACGTCGCTTCATGACGTCACTTCATGACGTCGCTTCATGACGTCGCTTCATAACATCGCTTCATCACGCCGCTTCATGACGTCGCTTCATAACGTCGCTTCATAACGTCGCTTCATGACGTCGCTTCATAACGCCGCTTCATAACGTCGCATCACACTGATCACAGGGACATATGACAGGTTATACTCCTACTACTATAGGTTACTACCACACTGATCACAGGGACATGACTTCATGACGTCACTTCATGACGTCGCTTCATGACGTCGCTTCATAACGTCACTTCATGACGTCGCTTCATAACGTCGCTTCATGACGTCGCTTCATAACGCCGCTTCATGACGCCGCTCATGACGCCGCTACGACGCGCTTCATAACGCCGCCCTACGCGCTGCATAACGACTACTACGCTGCTAGGAGTTTTTTAGCAACGAAATGCAAGCCCCGCATATTTTGCGCGGAAATCTGTAATTTATGCGGCGAAAGTGCCCCCCCCGCATAAATATGCAGACTTTAGCTGATTACGCATTGCATTATGGGATGGCATGATCACGTTTTTCTGGAGGGACTGGTATACTCTCATATACGTCTCTGTGGTTGCTGCAGCTGGTATAAAGACGGCGAGCGGATCCTGTCCTCCGTCCCCGGCTACATCGTCCTGAAGGACCGAGACCTCCGCATCGTGGCCAACGAGTTCAACGAGGGAGTCTACACCTGCCGCATCCATCGCCGTGGAGACACCGCGTCCGCCAACTCCTGGTCCATCCGCCTGAAGCCGGAGACGCCGTCCAACAGCTGAGGATGCTGGGACACAGGACGCAGGACGTAGGACACAAAGACACAGGACACACAGGACGCAGGACGTAGGACACAAAGACACAGGACACACAGGACGCAGGACGTAGGACACAAAGACACAGGACACAGGACGCAGGACGTAGGACACAAAGACACAGGATGCAGGACGTAGGACACAAAGACACAGGACACACAGGACACAGGACGCAGGACGTAGGACACAGGACACACAGGACACAGGACGCAGGACGTAGGGCACAAAGACACAGGGACACACAGGACACAGGACGTAGGACACAAAGACACAGGACACAGGACGTAGGACACAAGGACACACAGAACACAGGACACAGGACACAGGACGCAGGACACAAGGACACAGGACACAGGACACACAGGACTCAGGACGCAGGACGTAGGACACAAGGACACAGAACATAAGGACACAGGACGTAAGACACAAGGACACAGGACACACATGACACAAGGACATAAGGACACACAGGACATAGAAGACACAGGACACAAGGACACAGGACACAAGGACACACAGGACGCAGGACGTAGGACACAGGACACACAGGACATAGGACACACAGGACGTAGGACACAAGGACGCAGGACGTAGGACACAAGGACGCAGGACACAAGGACACAGGACGCAGGACATAGGACACAGGATGCAGGACACAGGACGTAGGACACAAGGACGCAGGACACAGGACGCAGGACGTAGGACACAAGACACACAGATGTGTGTGTGTGTGTGTGTGTGTTGTTGATGTTTTTGGACATTTTGGACTCCTTTCCTTGGACGGGGACGGAGGATAACAGGGCGAGTAAAGTGAGGAAGGGAAGGACTGAGAACATCAGTCGGGGGCGGAGCCTCTGGGGTCACCATGGTTTCTCCCATCTACAGCAGCAGCTTTATGCAAATACTTATCATCCTAAAAATCTGTTCAACTTTTGGGAAAAACATTGCCAAGGAAAACTACGTACTATAGAATTCATCTGAAAGCTAAAAAATAACACTGATGATTGATGGTTCATATTATTATAATAATATTAAGACAAAGAGCACAAATAATATGAATAATTTCATACAGTCTGACAACATTATGGGATGGATCCCTACAGAGATAGACCTTTTAGTTAAAGAGTAGGATCCTTTTAGTTTAACATCAAACAGCCCCGAAATCACCATCACCAAACTACACCAGACTCCATGTAAATAATCAGGACTTTTAGCGTGTATAGAGCCAGCATATCTCCACATGTAAATGGGTGAATTAAGGGTTTATTTCAACCAAACCAGAGTGGTGATTGTTGGAACAGTGGAAAGATGAACCAAGACGGCTTTTGGTAGTTTTATTTAGTTTCTGTCCACTTTGAATTAAGTGTTTTACGATGCTAAAAGTCCTGATTATTTACATGGAGTCTGGTGGAGATATGCTGGCTCTATACACGCTAAAAGTCCTGATTATTTACATGGAGTCTGGTGGAGATATGCTGGCTCTATACACGCTAAAAGTCCTGATTATTTACATGGAGTCTGGTGGAAATATGCTGGCTCTATACACGCTAAAAGTCCTGATTATTTACATGGAGTCTGGTGCAGATATGCTGGCTCTATACACGCTAAAAGTCCTGATTATTTACATGGAGTCTGGTGCAGATATGCTGGCTCTATACACGCTAAAAGTCCTGATTATTTACATGGAGTCTGGTGGAGATATGCTGGCTCTATACACGCTAAAAGTCCTGATTATTTACATGGAGTCTGGTGGGTTTGGTGATGGTGATTTCTGTAGAGTCCAGGTTGAAAAAAACAAAGTTACGTATTAAGTTTGTTACTTATTTTACCCATAATGCATAGCTCTATCTTGTATTTTTCACTTCCTACTAAACCCTGTCAGCTGTTTGACCTCTAACGTAAACAAACATTTTATATTAAAGATGCCTCCTCGGAGAAATAGTTTCTCTACTTTCTGTCTCCTAGGCAACATGTTTTTGGCATTTCAACATTTTTTACATAAAAAAAAAAAATTGTCACTTTTTAAAGTTTTGGGCGTTTCCTCACCTGACCGCCGGCGCCATCCTGCCTAAACTACAGCGGCCCTGGTCACATGTCTGACGGGATTACATCATCTGTGTCTGTGTGTGTGTGTGTGTGTGTGTGTGGTCTCTGTGTGTGTGTGTCTGTGTGTGTGTGTCTGTGTGTCTGTGTGTGTGTGTGTGTCCCTGTTGGTCTCTGTGTGTGTGTGTGTGTGTGTCTCTGTGTGTGTGTGTGTGTGTGTGTTGGTCTCTGTGTGTGTGTGTGTCTCTGTGTGTGTGTGTGTGTTGGTCTCGTGTGTGTGTGTGTGTGTTGGTCTGTGTGTGTGTGTGTGTCTCTGTGTGTGTGTGTGTGTCTGTGTCTCTGTGTGTGTGTGTGTGTTGGTCTCTGTGTGTGTGTGTGTCTCTGTGTGTCTCTGTGTGTGTGTGTGT
>NW_027595511.1:55000-72500 GCF_031162955.1 Sander vitreus | reverse complement strand
GCTAGAAGGGATACAGCTACGGTCGTACGCTTAGATCTAGTCTAATATAATATATTTGTAATACTTTCACCCTTGAAGCGCGTGTTCGTTCCTCCGGAGTGTTTGACCCAAACCACGATCTTTTTCCTAAACGTTTTGGTGCCTAAATTTAGCCTAACTGCCGTAACGTTAGCTGTATCCCTTCTAGCCTTTAACCGTTGACGTAAAACTCACCGTTGTCTTGGCCACGTTCCCTCGCAAAGTAATGTTCTTGCTGTGTTTCTCGTTGGCCATTCGGATCCTCTGTTTAGCCACCATCTTGTCTTCTTGCTATTTTCGGTGTTTGGGAGGTTTTGAGTCACTTTCCGTGGGTTTGATGGTCTCTCTTCGCCTCCTCTACGTGATGGTGTCTCCGCGGGCTGACGGTCTGGGAGATTCTCTCTCTTGTCTACGTCCTCAAAAAGCTCAAGCCCCGCCCCCTCCGGACCGCCGCTTCCCGCGTAAAGTTACCGCGGGTCAGAACAAGACTTCCTGTTCCCGCTCTTTCACAATAAAACATCTGGATGATGTTTTTCTTTTAAAAAACATTGTATTGATTTTTTAAAACGCTTTTCCCTCTCACTGCAAAATAAACCGATGTGAAATATGTAATTTGATAATTTACTGAAGTAGAAGTACTCATACTGTAGAAACACTGTACTGTTTATTACTGGTGGTTACTGCAAGCGTAAAAAAATAGAAATACTTGTGTACAAGTGTGTGTGTCTGTGTGTGTATGTGTGTGTGTGTGTGTGTGTGTGTATGTGTGTGTGTGTGTGTGTGTGTGTGTATGTGTGTGTGTGTGTGTGTGTGTGTCTCTGTGTGTGTGTGTGTGTGTGTGTGTGTGTGTGTGTGTGTGTGTGTGTGTGTGTGTGTGTGTGTGTGTGTCTGTGTGTGTGTGTGTGTGTGTGTGTGTGTGTGTGTGTGTGTGTGTGTCTGTGTGTGTGTGTGTGTGTGTGTGTGTGTGTGTGTGTGTGTGTGTGTGTGTGTGTGTGTGTGTGTGTGTGTGTGTGTGTGTGTGTGTGTGTGTGTCTCTCTCTATCTCTGTGTGTGTGTGTGTGTGTGTGTGTGTGTCTGTGTGTGTCTGTGTGTGTGTGTGTGTGTGTGTGTGTGTCTGTGTGTGTGTGTGTGTGTGTGTGTCTGTGTGTGTGTGTGTGTGTGTGTGTGTGTGTGCGTTGCAGCTCATTTTAATGTCTTTAGAAACTGCTGTATAATCTGTAATATTACATCATCATGATATTATAATTAGTTTTAATACTCTGAATCTGTGAAGAAACTAAAGCATCAGAACATGGAAATACTCACATAAAGTTCCTTAAAGTTGTACTTAAGTACAGTACTTGAGTAAAACTACTTAGTTACTTTCCACCACTGAATATTTGACATACTTCTCTAATTACTCATTGATCCGTAAACACACACTCAACGCTGAGCTTTTACTTTGAAACCAGAAGTGACGTCACCCTCGTGTGCTCTCAGACAACTTGACGCCGCCGTTGGATTAAAACGTTTATAAAATCAACCTTTTTTTGTTATGTATTGAGAAAGGCGCGTATTTTGGTGATAGAATGACTCAGCTTGTGTCAGAATAATAAAATAAATTATATTTTAAATGTTTTTAAGTGACGTGTAGGAGCAGAGAGCGGACTGTATGCTGATGTGGCACTGAAAGACCCGCCTTCTTCTGCCGTTACGTGTTTCCGGGAGACAGCCTTCCTTCTTCCTGGCACACGTAAACATGGCGCCCCCCATCCCTCTGCTAGCAGGTGGGTAATCTTGAACTATGTTGTGTTTTTAACATGTTTACACCGACATGTCACCGGACAGCTGGCCGCCGACTGAGCGCCAAACATCGGACACTCTGGTGTCAGCGATCCTGACATTTCCGCGCTCTTTTCGGTGGAATAAATATTGCGCCAAACTCAGTGTACAATCTGGCATTTATTACTTGATTTGATTTCAGCAGATACATATACGTCCCAAAAGAAAATGACATACTTATTTGGACTCAGTGGAGTCTTCTGATTTATTCGGCTTACGTAAAATCCACAATATACGTTTAATAATCTTCTAAAACTTGATCACGCTGTCCGCTCTGTCATATCACCGACTTTCCCAAGCGAGCGGACATAACTCATAAACTGGATATAATCGGATAAAAGCCACTGGAGTTCTGGCTGTTTGAATGATTATATGTATGCCGAATGGAAGACTCGCACCTGTTGATACAGGAAATGTATTTAGTGTTATTATATGAGACGGGCTGATCAGCTGGGAAACATGAACACGTCTAATTAGTAGATTTTCCTTTGGAGTTTTGGCTGACATCGTCCAACCAGGAGACCTCTGTCAGCGACCGTGAGCTTCTCTTTTACAATAGTTATTACGCCAAACTCAGTTCAAAATGGGATGTATTTTAGTTGGTATAAAGCTGGTTATGTGTGTGTGAGCTGGAGTGGGTTTCACTACAGTAGACATTTAGTTTGAGGCGAACAGAGATTTGATGAAAGCCGAATTGCAAAGTGACACCCGTGTTGTTGTTGTTGTTGTTGTGTTTATGTGTTGATATACTTAACTGGAAAACATTAGCTGGATACTTAAAATTCACAGATTTCTTAATGAAATGTTGCCTTCATCTTCCCAGTTAGAGATTCAGGCTGTCCGTTGAGAAGATGTCCTTTTTATTAATGTCCAGTTGGTGTGTGTGTGTGTGTGTGTGTGTGTATTTATAAATTGTGTGTATTTCAGTGCGTGGATCAGATGGTACGTCTCTGCTCTCTGGTCCTCCCACATGTGAGGAACACTCATCCTTCCAGAGGTAACACACACACACAGACACACACAGACACACACACACAGACACACACAGACACACACACACAGACACACACACACACACACACAGACACACACAGAGACACGCACACACACACAGACAGACACACACAGACACGAACACACACACAGACAGACACACACACACACAGACACACACACACACACAGACACACACACACACACACACACACACACAGACAGACAGACAGACAGACAGACAGACAGACAGACAGACACACACAGAGACACACACGCACACACACAGAGACACACACACGCACACACACACACACACACACACACACACACACACACACAGAGACAGGGTTCAACGGTGAGGTTATTTTGGAAGTGAAAAATGTTGTACTTGTCAAGTAAATATGTGTGTGTGTGTGTCTCTGTGTGTGTGTGTGTGTGTGTGTGTATATATGTGTGTGTGTATATGTGTGTGTGTCTCTGTGTGTGTGTGTGTGTGTGTGTGTGTGTGTGTGTGTGTATCAGGGACCCTAGGAGCAGCAGGTGTGTGACCTTCAGCAGAGATGGGACTCTGTTCGCCTGGTGCAACGGACAAAAGTAATTATTACAATAATAATAATGATGGTGATGAAGGTGATGATGATGATGATGAAGGTGATGATGATGAAGATGATGATGATGATGATGATGTAGCCCAATTATTTTACAAAAGGATTAGTTTAGTTATTAACAGTTAAAGTTTGATCTCTCTCTCTTTACCTGTCTGTCTCTCTACCTGTCTGCCTGTCTGTCTCTCTCTGCCTGTCTGTCTCTCTACCTGTCTGCCTGTCTGTCTCTCTACCTGTCTGTCTGTCTCTCTCTCTGCCTGTCTGTCTCTCTACCTGTCTGCCTGTCCGTCTCTCTGCCTGTCTGTCTCTCTACCTGTCTGCCTGTCTCTCTCTCTGCCTGTCTGTCTCTCTACCTGTCTGTCTCTCAGTGTCTCCGTGGTGAAGTCTTCAGACGTCTCCGTGGTAACCTCCCTAAACCTCCCGAAGACGTCTCTGTTGGACATCTCTCCTCTCAACAGCATCCTGGTCACCTGGCAACCGTACAGCAGTAAGTCACCACGACAACCTTCTCCAAATATACAGTTGGATTATTTTAAGAATAAAGGTCAGCATAATACAAGTATTTAGCTGTGGTATCCATGCCCCACCCACTCAACCTGCCGGCCAATCAGGAGTCAGTCCCAGCTGTCAGTCATCATAGATGTAGATGTACTGACCGTCAGTAAATCTATGGCCAATCAGGAGGTTTCTGCCCATTTTAACATTCATCCATGAGAACCAAACTCCTCAGAGCAGTGAACCCTGACACCAGGGATGTCCAAACCTTCTTCACCCAGTGTCACATACAGAAAAATATACCAAGTAGGGGTGAGATTCTCAAAACAGCCTGACCCCCAATTTCCACTGACTGCAGAACGTCTGCGTCCCAGCTCCGTCAGTCCCAGTTCTGTTGGTCCCAGCTCCGTCAGTCCCAGCTCCGTCGGTCCCAGCTCCGTCGGTCCTAGCTCCGTCGGTCCTAGCTCCGTCGGTCCCCAGCTCCGTCGGTCCCCAGCTCCGTCAGTCCCAGTTCCGTCAGTCCCCAGCTCCGGCGGTCCCAGCTCCGTCAGTCCCCAGCTCCGTCGGTCCCCAGCTCCATCGGTCCCAGCTCCGTCAGTCCCAGCTCCGTCGGTCCCAGCTCCGTCGGTCCTAGCTCCGTCGGTCCTAGCTCCGTCGGTCCCCAGCTCCATCGGTCCCCAGCTCCGTCGGTCCCCAGCTCCGTCGGTCCCCAGCTCCATCGGTCCCCAGCTCCGTCGGTCCTAGCTCCGTCAGTCCTAGCTCCGTCGGTCCCCAGCTCCATCGGTCCCCAGCTCCATCGGTCCCCAGCTCCGTCAGTCCTAGCTCCGTCAGTCCCAGTTCCGTTGGTCCCAGCTCCGTCAGTCCCAGCTCCGCTCCGTCGGTCCCCAGCTCCGTCAGTCCCAGTTCCGTCAGTCCCCAGCTCCGTCGGTCCCCAGCTCCGTCGGTCCCAGCTCCGTCAGTCCCAGCTCAGCTCCGTCGGTCCCCAGCTCCGTCGGTCCCCAGCTCCGTCAGTCCCCAGCTCCGTCGGTCCCAGCTCCGTCAGTCCCAGCTCCGGCGGTCCCAGCTCCGTCGGTCCCCAGCTCCGTCGGTCCCCAGCTCCGTCAGTCCCCAACTCCATCGGTCCCAGCTCCGTCAGTCCCCAGCTCCGTCGGTCCCCAGCTCCGTCAGTCCCCAGCTCCATCGGTCCCAGCTCCGTCAGTCCCAGCTCCGGCGGTCCCAGCTCCGGCGGTCCCCCAGCTTCTATTTTTCGGACGCCGGAGAGCTCCGCAGGGATTCAGGCAGATAGTGCGGGACAGGAAGTCCGACACAGAAACAAAAATAAAACATCCAGTTAATTTTCAAATAAAACCCACCGTGCTCCCTCCACTACACCTTGAGAACACAGCTCAGAGCTGTCCCCCCTCTACTCCTCTGGATGGAAACTAACTGCTGGTGGGTTGGTGGTTGTATTCTACGTGATCTCGTGAGATCTCGTGGGTCCTCGTGACTTCAGCTGTCAGTCACGGCTGCAGCCGTGCGCAACAAATCCAGACCTGGTGGGTACTGGCGGACGGCGAACACGCAGCCGTTCTGCATCCTGTGGGAATCCGTAGTCAGATTGCTTCTTCAGTCAGGGTGGTGACCCCCTCATAGCCCTGTATAAAGGGGGGGGACATAAGGGCATGGCTATATTTTAGTTATTGGGCTTGTTAACACACCAACTGTAGTTGGTAATTAGTAATTGTGATTACTGTGTATTATATTACTGTATTATATTACTGTGTATTATATTACTGTGTTATATTACTGTATTATATTACTGTGTTATATTACTGTATTATATTACTGTGTATTATATTACTGTGTTATATTACTGTATTATATTGATGGCAGAGAACCGCGATATCAGTTCTAAGCTAAAAGAAACCGTGCAGGCCTACATCAGGGATGGCTGTCGTCAGTCTGGTTCTCAGTCTGCTTTTCTTCAGAGTATGTTTGCTCACATATGCATGTTGAGCCGAACAGACTCCTCAATCTGTTTGCGTGGCGTCTCATCAGAGGAACTTGTCTTTTTCCAAGCTCTGGTAGAAAGTCGGGTAGAGAGGCAGCTGATGATGATTCTCCAGAGAATCATCATCAGCTGCCTCTCAATAACTTAGTTGCAGTTTCTCTTCCACTTCTGCTGCGTGTCTGCATGTCTCTCTCAATGACAGAAGTCTTGGAAGCGCTGACTGAATTCTGTGATCACAGACACGTGTTTCCCATTTTCAGCAGAAAGCTGGACACTTGGAAAAGCAGATTTGATTTCGGACAGCGCGGGGAAGTGTGCAACATTGGAGTTTTGTAGTTGCGTCTCAAAGAGACGGAGCTTCACACAGAACGCTTTCATGTACACGTAAAGTTGTGGCACGAGCTGGTCTTTGCGTTGTTGGCTCTTGTTCAGTGTGTTAAGATGATTAGTAAGATCAGGGCTGCTAACCACAGAGGGTCATTCAGCTCATGAAGAGGCTGGTCCTTCTCTTTCAAACACTGGTCCATTTCTGATCTCAGGGAACAAAACGCTGCAGCACGGAGCCGTGCACATCAGAAAGGTAGAGTACGTCCCCGTATTCAGCATCAACATCACATGGTAAAGCTTGGAATTGTCTGTGGTAGAGCCCTCATGCTCGAATTATGTTGACAGTTTTTCACAACAGTGTTGATCACATTGCCAAGCGGGACTGTCTTGGCTCAGAGGGCTTCTTGGTGGATGATACACTGCATTTTACCAGCCGTGCCCCTCACTCTCTTGCACCTTGGAGCACACCGTAGAGGCCATTCCTCTGTGCTGGACTGTCATTGCTGGAGCCCCCATCCGCCGTAACTCCAGTTTGTTCCATTCAAGTCCCATCTTGTCATTTGCAGTTGACACAGCTTCAGAGATGTCCTCACCCGTTGTTGTGGCCTTCAGACTCCTAAGATTAAGCAGCTCCTCCGTAATGCAAAAACTTATCGTGAGCTCCCGCTAAAGAATGACCAGCTGTGCGGTGTCTGTTGCATCGGTGCTCTCATCACGTCGAGTACAGATCTAAATCACAAGCTGTATCTGACACTTGATGCTTCAGGTTAGCTGACAAGTCTTTGTGACAACTGTGTTTCTGGACAGGCTCACGTTGTTGAATTCCTGAACTTTCTCCGGCCACATTACTCCTGGGACTTTAGTGAGCGCTGCTTCATGAAGTCCCCTCTGGGAACAGGTTCCCGTGTTGGTCAGTGAGTTGAGCTAGATGACGTCCCCTCTGGGAACAGGTTCCCGTGTTGGTCAGTGAGTTGAGCTAGATGGCGTCCCCTCTGGGAACAGGTTCCCGTGTTGGTCAGTGAGTTGAGCTAGATGGCGTCCCCTCTGGGAACAGGTTCCCGTGTTGGTCCGTGAGTTGAGCTAGATGAAGTCCCCTCTGAGAACAGGTTCCCGTGTTGGTCGGTGAGTTGAGCTAGATGGCGTCCCCTCTGAGAACAGGTTCCCGTGTTGGTCAGTGAGTTGAGCTAGATGAAGTCCCCTCTGGGAACAGGTTCCCGTGTTGGTCAGTGAGTTGAGCTAGATGGCGTCCCCTCTGAGAACAGGTTCCCGTGTTGGTCAGTGAGTTGAGCTAGATGGCGTCCCCTCTGGGAACAGGTTCCCGTGTTGGTCGGTGAGTTGAGCTAGATGGCGTCCCCTCTGAGAACAGGTTCCCGTGTTGGTCAGTGAGTTGAGCTAGATGAAGTCCCCTCTGGGAACAGGTTCCCGTGTTGGTCAGTGAGTTGAGCTAGATGGCGTCCCCTCTGAGAACAGGTTCCCGTGTTGGTCAGTGAGTTGAGCTAGATGGCGTCCCCTCTGGGAACAGGTTCCCGTGTTGGTCGGTGAGTTGAGCTAGATGGCGTCCCCTCTGAGAACAGGTTCCCGTGTTGGTCGGTGAGTTGAGCTAGATGAAGTCCCCTCTGGGAACAGGTTCCCGTGTTGGTCGGTGAGTTGAGCTAGATGAAGTCCCCTCTGGGAACAGGTTCCCGTGTTGGTCAGTGAGTTGAGCTAGATGACGTCCCCTCTGAGAACAGGTTTCCGTGTTGGTCGGTGAGTTGAGCTAGATGACGTCCCCTCTGGGAACAGGTTCCCGTGTTGGTCGGTGAGTTGAGCTAGATGGCGTCCCCTCTGGGAACAGGTTCCCGTGTTGGTCGGTGAGTTGAGCTAGATGACGTCCCCTCTGGGAACAGGTTCCCGTGTTGGTCAGTGAGTTGAGCTAGATGACGTCCCCTCTGGGAACAGGTTCCCGTGTTGGTCAGTGAGTTGAGCTAGATGGCGTCCCCTCTGAGAACAGGTTCCCGTGTTGGTCAGTGAGTTGAGCTAGATGAAGTCCCCTCTGGGAACAGGTTCCCGTGTTGGTCAGTGAGTTGAGCTAGATGGCGTCCCCTCTGAGAACAGGTTCCCGTGTTGGTCGGTGAGTTGAGCTAGATGACGTCCCCTCTGAGAACAGGTTCCCGTGTTGGTCGGTGAGTTGAGCTAGATGGCGTCCCCTCTGGGAACAGGTTCCCGTGTTGGTCGGTGAGTTGAGCTAGATGACGTCCCCTCTGGGAACAGGTTCCCGTGTTGGTCGGTGAGTTGAGCTAGATGACGTCCCCTCTGGGAACAGGTTCCCGTGTTGGTCGGTGAGTTGAGCTAGATGGCGTCCCCTCTGAGAACAGGTTCCCGTGTTGGTCGGTGAGTTGAGCTAGATGACGTCCCCTCTGGGAACAGGTTCCCGTGTTGGTCCGTGAGTTGAGCTAGATGACGTCCCCTCTGGGAACAGGTTCCCGTGTTGGTCAGTGAGTTGAGCTAGATGAAGTCCCCTCTGGGAACAGGTTCCCGTGTTGGTCAGTGAGTTGAGCTAGATGACGTCCCCTCTGGGAACAGGTTCCCGTGTTGGTCAGTGAGTTGAGCTAGATGACGTCCCCTCTGAGAACAGGTTCCCGTGTTGGTCAGTGAGTTGAGCTAGATGACGTCCCCTCTGGGAACAGGTTCCCGTGTTGGTCCGTGAGTTGAGCTAGATGACGTCCCCTCTGGGAACAGGTTCCCGTGTTGGTCGGTGAGTTGAGCTAGATGACGTCCCCTCTGGGAACAGGTTCCCGTGTTGGTCAGTGAGTTGAGCTAGATGACGTCCCCTCTGGGAACAGGTTCCCGTGTTGGTCGGTGAGTTGAGCTAGATGACGTCCCCTCTGGGAACAGGTTCCCGTGTTGGTCGGTGAGTTGAGCTAGATGACGTCCCTCTCTGGGAACAGGTTCCCGTGTTGGTCGGTGAGTTGAGCTAGATGACGTCCCCTCTGGGAACAGGTTCCCGTGTTGGTCGGTGAGTTGAGCTAGATGGCGTCCCCTCTGGGAACAGGTTCCCGTGTTGGTCGGTGAGTTGAGCTAGATGGCGTCCCCTCTGGGAACAGGTTCCCGTGTTGGTCGGTGAGTTGAGCTAGATGACGTCCCCTCTGGGAACAGGTTCCCGTGTTGGTCGGTGAGTTGAGCTAGATGACGTCCCCTCTGAGAACAGGTTCCCGTGTTGGTCCGTGAGTTGAGCTAGATGACGTCCCCTCTGAGAACAGGTTCCCGTGTTGGTCAGTGAGTTGAGCTAGCTCATAACTGGCTGTTGTGGTATTTTCTTGTAGTCTTTTAGTTTTGTTAGCAGGGAAACTGACTTTCTGTTCTCTCTCAGCTCCGTGTAGGACGTGTAGTTTGGAGGCTTGGTTTCGGGTCGTCGTACATTATAGTCTTCATCACTGAGACTGTTTCATTGCAAATCAAACAGACACACTTCCCCTGGACTTCACTGAAGAAATACTCATTCTCCCACCGTGTCTCCGGCACTCACTCGCTGTTTTTCGTTTCTTCGGTTCTGCCATTTCTGGGTCACTTGTTGCAAAGTTTTTCTTTGCCTGCTCTAGTTTTGTGGAGAGGCTGTCTTGGTCCAGACAGTAGCTCCCCCTAGTGTTGAAACTAAGAAGTACAACACAGTCTAGCAGGAATTCCATGTGTGGGCCATATGCCGTTATATTTTTAGGATTTGCTACGGGCCAATTACGGGCCGTAGTTGGCCTGCGGGCCGTAGTTTGGACACTTCTGCCTTACACAAACATCAGTGGGATCAAAACCACCTAAAATTACAGAAGCCATCTTTGGGAAACATTAAGTTGTTCTTTGATATTTCAGTTTTGGTCCATGTCCCATCTGCTAACATGGAGGGGGCGGGGCTTATTATGACCTCTACTGCAACCAATCAACACGACTCACTGAGCATGTCCCACCCTGTGTGTGTGTGTGTGTGTGTGTGTGTGTGTGTGTGTGTGTGTGTATAGAGGCTCAAGACAGCGCTCAGGGTGAAGCTAACCTCCAGCTGTGGGACTTACAGAGCGGTCAGCTGATCAAAGCTCTTTATCAGAAGAAGATGGAGTCATGGTGAGACACACACACACACACACACACACACACACACACACACACACACACACACACACACACCCTATACCCCACACCCTATACCCTACACCCCATACCTCTATACCCTACACCCCTACACCCTATACCCTATACCCTATACCCTACACCCCCACACCCTACACCCTCACACCCTATACCCTACACCCTATACCCTTACACCCCATACCCTATGCCCTACACCCCCACACCCTATACCCTACCCTACACTCCACACCCCTACACCCTACACCCCTACACCCCTACACCCCATACTCCTATACCCTACACCCCACACCCTATACCCTACACCCTACACCCCACACCCTATACCCCACACCCCACACCCTACACCCCACACCCTACACCCCACACCCTACACCCCACACCCTATACCCCACACCCCACACCCTACACCCCACACCCTACACCCCACACCCTATACCCTACACCCCATACCTATACCCTACACTCCCACACCCCTATACCCTACACCCCACACCCTACACTCCTATACCCCACACCCCACACCCTACACCCCACACCTATACCCTACACTCCTACACCCCCACACCCTACACCCTATACCCTACACCCCACACCCTATACCCCACACCCCACACCCCACACCCTACACCTATACCCTTCACCCTACACCCCACACCCTACACCCTATACCCTACACCCTATACCCCACACCCCACACCCTACACCCCACACCCTATACCCCACACCCTACACCCCACACCCCACACCCTACACCCCACACCCTATACCCTACACCCCATACCCCACACCCTATACCCTACACCCCACACCCTACACCCCACACCCCACACCCTATACCCCACACCCTATACCCCATACCCCACACCCCACACCCCACACCCCACACCCCACACCCCACACCCCACACCCTACACCCCACACCCTATACCCTACACCCCACACCCCACACCCTATACCCTACACCCCACACCCTATACCCTATACCCCACACCCTATACCCTACACCCCACACCCTACACCCCACACCCCACACCCTATACCCTACACCCCACACCCTATACCCCACACCCTATACCCTATACCCCACACCCCATACCCTATACCCTACACCCCACACCCTATACCCTACACCCTACACCCCACTACCCCACACCCAACGTTATATTCACAGATTATAACTTCTGGGATCAACTACTCTACAACGCATCTTTCCTACTCGTAGTACGGTAACCAACGAGCTACACACTCATTTTCATCAACACGAGCTGTCCTCTAACCTGAGAAATAACATTGGTCCTACGAGCAGCCACGAGACAAGTGCTTAGGGGACCGCTTACACGCTACACCACCTTAGGGACCGTCTACGCACTACACCACCTTAGGGACCGTTTCCGTTTACAGACTACACCACCTTAGAGACTGTCTACACGCTACACCACCTTAGGGACCGTTTACAGACTACACCACCTTAGGCACCGTCTACAGACTACACCACCTTAGGGACCGTCTACACGCTACACCACCTTAGGGACCGTCTACACACTACACCACCTTAGTGACCGTTTCCGTTTACAGACTACACCACCTTAGAGACCGTCTAAACGCTACACCACCTTAGGGACCGTTTACAGACTACACCACCTTAGGGACCGTTTACAGACTACACCACCTTAGGGACTGTTTACAGACTACACCACCTTAGGGACCGTCTACACGCTACACCACCTTAGGGACTGTTTACAGACTACACCACCTTAGGGACCGTTTACAGACTACACCACCTTAGGGACCGTTTACAGACTACACCACCTTAGGGACTGTTTACAGACTACACCACCTTAGGGACCGTTTACAGACTACACCACCTTAGGGACCGTCTACACGCTACACCACCTTAGGGACCGTTTACAGACTACACCACCTTAGGGACCGTCTACGCGCTACACCACCTTAGGGACCCTAGAGGGGCTTGTGCCCCAGTGCAGCTCTAGGTCTAGTGACCCCCTAGAGGGGCTTGTGCCCCAGTGCAGCTCTAGGTCTAGTGACCCCCCCTAGAGGGGGCTTGTGCCCCATGTGCAGGTCTAGTGACCCCCCTAGGGGGCTTGTGCCCCAGTGCAGCTCTAGGTCTAGTGACCCCCCCCCCCCCAGAGGGGCTTGAGCCCCAGTGCAGCTCTAGGTCTAGTGACCCCCCCAGAGGGGCAGTGTCCCCGTATTAAGTTTACAAGATAAAAACATTACCTGTTTTGGAGGTATTTACGCTTCTGACCTGAAAATGTCCCCGGATTTTGTCTCAGAAATCTGGTCACCGTAACACACACACACACACACACACACACACACACACACACACACAGTGATCTCTGTGCTGTGATTGGCTGCAGGTGTCCCAGCTGGTCTGAAGATGAGAAGATCTCCGTGCGCAGCGTCAACAACGAGCTGCACTTCTACGAGAACAACGACTTCCGTAAGACAGAGCCCTGTTCTCAGGTTATAGACAGAGCCCTGTTCTCAGGTTATAGACAGAGCCCTGTTCTCAGGTTATAGACAGAGCCCTATTCTCTCAGGTTATAGACAGAGCCCTATTCTCTCAGGTTATAGACAGAGCCATGTCTCTCAGGTTATAGACAGAGCCCTATTCTCAGGTTATAGACAGAGCCATGTCTCTCAGGTTATAGACAGAGCCCTATCTCTCAGGTTATAGACAGAGCCATGTTCTCTCAGGTTATAGACAGAGCCATGTCTCTCAGGTTATAGACAGAGCCCTATTCTCAGGTTATAGACAGAGCCATGTCTCTCAGGTTATAGACAGAGCCCTGTTCTCAGGTTATAGACAGAGCCATGTTCTCAGGTTATAAACAGAGCCATGTTCTCTCAGGTTATAGACAGAGCCATGTTCTCTCAGGTTATAAACAGAGGCATGTTCTCTCAGGTTATAGACAGAGCCCTGTTCTCTCAGGTTATAGACAGAGCCCTATTCTCAGGTTATAGACAGAGCCCTATTCTCAGGTTATAGACAGAGCCATGTTCTCTCAGGTTATAAACAGAGGCATGTTCTCTCAGGTTATAGACAGAGCCCTGTTCTCTCAGGTTATAGACAGAGCCCTGTTCTCTCAGGTTATAGACAGAGCCATGTTCTCAGGTTATAGACAGAGCCATGTTCTCAGGTTATAGACAGAGCCATGTTCTCTCAGGTTATAGACAGAGCCATGTTCTCAGGTTATAGACAGAGCCATGTTCTCAGGTTATAGACAGAGCCATGTCTCTCAGGTTATAGACAGAGCCATGTCTCTCAGGTTATAGACAGAGCCATGTTCTCTCAGGTTATAGACAGAGCCCTGTTCTCAGGTTATAGACAGAGCCATGTCTCTCAGGTTATAGACAGAGCCATGTTCTCTCAGGTTATAGACAGAGCCCTATTCTCAGGTTATAGACAGAGCCATGTCTCTCAGGTTATAGACAGAGCCATGTCTCTCAGGTTATAGACAGAGCCATGTTCTCTCGGGTTATAGACAGAGCCATGTTCTCTCGGGTTATAGACAGAGCCATGTTCTCTCAGGTTATAGACAGAGCCATGTCTCTCAGGTTATAGACAGAGCCATGTCTCTCAGGTTATAGACAGAGCCATTCTGTGTGTTTCAGAAACCATCGCCAACAAGCTCCACATGCAGAAGGTGTCTGACTTCGTGTTGTCTCCTGGAGGACAGCCCAGCAAGGTGAGACAGACAGACAGACATACAGACAGACAAAGAGACACACAGACAGACAGAGAGACACAGGCAGACAGACAGGGAAGACAGACAGACAGACAGACACATACTATAACATGCAAACATGGATCTTAAGTTGATATTATTTACTGCAGTTTTCTATTTCCATTCATTGAGTTCTGGAACCTCGTCTACGTTGATCGTAGCGCCCCCTAGTGGCCGATCTTCACCAGATCTGGTTTCTGTTAGACCCTAACCCTGTCCCGTGTGTCCCGTCCCGTGTGTCCCGTCCCGTGTGTCCCGTCCCGTCAGGTGTGCGTCTACGTCCCGGGCAGTAAAGGAGCGCCATCGTTTGTGCGTCTGTACCAGTACCCGGTGCTGGGCGGCCCCACCGCCGCGCTCGCCAACAAAAGCTTCTTCAAGGCCGACAGAGTCAGCATGGTCTGGAACAGGAAAGGTAAGAGACCCTTTATTACAGGTGTTATAACTGCTCTCAGAGACAGAGTCAGCATGGTCTGGAACAGGAAAGGTAAGAGACCCTTTATTACAGGTGTTATAACTGCTCTCAGAGACAGAGTCAGCATGGTCTGGAACAGGAAAGGTAAGAGACCCTTTATTACAGGTGTTATAACTGCTCTCAGAGACAGAGTCAGCGTGGAACAGTTATTACAGGTGTTATAGCTGCTCTCAGAGACAGGGTCAGCGTGGAACAGTTATTACAGGTGTTATAACTGCTCTCAGAGACAGGGTCAGCGTGGAACAGTTATTACAGGTGTTATAACTGCTCTCAGAGCAGAGTCAGCCTGGAACAGTTATTACAGGTGTTATAACTGCTCTCAGAGACAGGGTCAGCCTGGAACAGTTATTACAGGTGTTATAACTGCTCTCAGAGCAGAGTCAGCCTGGAACAGTTATTACAGGTGTTATAACTGCTCTCAGAGACAGGGTCAGCCTGGAACAGTTATTACAGGTGTTATAACTGCTCTCGGAGCAGGATCAGCGTGGAACAGTTATTACAGGTGTTATAACTGCTCTCAGTTATTACAGGTGTTATAGCTGCTCTCGGAGCAGGGTCAGCGTGGAACAGTTATTACAGGTGTTATAGCTGCTCTCGGAGCAGGGTCAGCGTGGAACAGTTATTACAGGTGTTATAGCTGCTCTCGGAGCAGAGTCAGCGTGGAACAGTTATTACAGGTGTTATAACTGCTCTCAGTTATTACAGGTGTTATAGCTGCTCTCGGAGCAGAGTCAGCGTGGAACAGTTATTACAGGTGTTATAACTGCTCTCAGAGCAGAGTCAGCGTGGAACAGTTATTACAGGTGTTATAACTGCTCTCAGTTATTACAGGTGTTATAGCTGCTCTCGGAGCAGAGTCAGCGTGGAACAGTTATTACAGGTGTTATAACTGCTCTCAGTTATTACAGGTGTTATAGCTGCTCTCAGAGCAGAGTCAGCGTGGAACAGGAAAGGTAAGAGACCAGAGATCTGTGGCCTTGTTCCTTTAACCGGAGCTTTCCCGTGCTGAGTTATAGTGTTTAGTGTGATCTATAACGACATGCTGTCCTGTGTTATAATAATGTTATAATGAGGTTATAATGAGGTTATAATGCGTAGTGTGATCTGTGTTTGTTGCTCTCAGCGTCTGCTGTTCTGGTGACGGCGAGCACGGAGGTGGATAAAACCGGCGCGTCTTATTACGGCGAGCAGACGCTTCATTACCTCGCCGTCAACGGAGAGACGGCGCTGGTCCAGCTACGTGAGTCACTGTACATCATACGTTATTTGTCTTTCTTTCTGTAACGTGTGTGTGATGTTGTGTGTGATGTTGGCTATGTGTAACGGTGTGTGTGTGTAACGGTGTGGGCGTGTAACGGTTTGGGCGTGTAACAGTGTGTGTGTGTAACGTGGTGTGTGTGTAACGTGGTGTGTGTGTAACGGTGTGGGCGTGTAACGGTATGTGTGTGTAACGTGGTGTGTGTGTAACGTGGTGTGTGTGTAACGGTGGTGTGTGTGTAGCGTGGTGTGTGTGCGTGTAGTGCGTGTGTAGCGGGTGTGTGTGTGTAACGTGTGTGTGTGTGTGTAACGTGTGTGTGTAGCGTGTGTGCGTGTAACGGTGTGTGTGTAACGTGGTGTGTGTGTGTAACGTGGTGTGTGTAGCGGTGTGTGTGTGTAACGTGTGTGTGTGTAACGGTGTGTGTGTGTAACGGTGTGGGTGTGTGTGTAACATGGTGTGTGTGTGTGTGTGTGTAACGGTGTGTGTGTGTGTAACGGTGTGTGTGTGTAACGGTGTGTGGGCGTGTAACGGGGTGTGGGCGTGTAACGGTGTGGGTGTGTAACGGTGTGGGTGTGTAACGGTGTGTGGGCGTGTAACGGTGTGTGCGTGTAACGGTGTGTGTGTGTAACGGTGTGGGTGTGTGTGTAACATGGTGTGTGTGTAACGGTGTGTGTGTGTAACGGTGTGTGTGTGTGTAACGGTGTGGGTGTGTGTGTAACATGGTGTGTGTGTAACGGTGTGGGTGTGTGTAACGGTGTGGGTGTGTGTGTAACGTGGTGTGTGTGTGTAACGGTGTGTGTGTGTAGTGTGTGTAACGGTGTGTGTGTGTGGTGTGTGTGTGTGGGTGTGTGTGTGTAACGGTGTGTGTGTGTGTGTGTGTGTAACGGTGTGTGTGTGTGTAACGGTGTGGGTGTGTAACGTGGTGTGTGTGCAACAGTGTGTGTGTGTAACGTGGTGTGTGTGTGTAACGTGGTGTGTGTGTGTGTGTGTAACGTGGTGTGTGTGTAACGTGGTGTGGGTGTGTGTGTAACGGTGTGTGTGTAACGTGTGTGTGTAACGGTGTGTGTGTGTGTGTGTGTGTGTGTGTAACGGTGTGTGTGGGTGTAACGTGGTGTGTGTGTGTGTAACGTGGTGTGTGTGTGTGGGTGTAACGTGGTGTGTGTGTAACGTGGTGTGTGTGTGTGTAACGTGGTGTGTGTGTAACGTGGTGTGTGTGGGTGTAACGTGGTGTGTGTGTAACGTGGTGTGTGTGGGTGTAACGTGGTGTGTGTGTGTAACGTGGTGTGTGTGTGTAACGTGGTGTGTGTGTAACATGGTGTGTGTGGGTGTAACGTGGTGTGTGTGTGTGTGTAACGGTGTGGGTGTGTGTGTAACGTGGTGTGTGTGTGTAACGTGGTGTGTGTGTGTGTAGCGTGGTGTGTGTGTGTGTGTAACGTGGTGTGTGTGTAACGTGGTGTGTGTGGGTGTAACGTGGTGTGTGTGTGTGTGTAACGGTGTGTGTGTGTGTAACGTGGTGTGTGTGGGTGTAACGTGGTGTGTGTGTGTGTGTAACGTGGTGTGTGTGTAACGTGGTGTGTAACGGTGTGTTCCAGAGAAGAAGGGCCCGATCTATGACGTGGTCTGGAGTCCTGGCTCCGCTGAGTTCTGCGT
>NW_027595511.1:17500-47500 GCF_031162955.1 Sander vitreus | reverse complement strand
GCAGCCGACTTATTGATTAAGTTTGTTTTGATCTACACAGGTAGGAGTGATGGACGAGCCTCCGCCTCGAGCTGCGGCGGCCAGCGTGTGTGACTCCTCCCCCCTGGCGGCCAGCATGTGTGAGTCCTCCCCCCTGGCGGTCAGCATGTGTGACTCCTCCGCCCTGCTGTGGAGGGTGGAGGACCTACGCTCCGTGCGGGCTCGGGGCCTGGTGGGGGCGCTGCTGGGCGCCCTGCCCCGGACGCCCCGCCAGAACGTGCGGCTGGGCCGCCCGCTGCTGCTGCTGCCAGAGGAGGAGCGGCTGCTGACCGAATGCCATATCGACCCCCCCACTGCTCCACCCGCTGGTAACCAGGTTAGTCAGTTAACTTACCCACTGGTGTATGAAAACATACTAACATCATTTAAATGAGCTGATGCATGGTTAAACCTCATTGGCCAAGTAAAGCAGCTGGGTGTCTCTCTTCAGTTCGGGTGTAAAGTCTAAACTGAACGATACGTTGGAACTAATTAGTTTGATACTAAAGTTTGATGACCTTTTAAGGTTAGGGTAAGGGGCTAGGGAATGCATTATGTCAATGATGGGTCCCCACAAAGATAGTGAAACAAACGTGTGTGTGTGTGTGTGTGTGTGTGTGTGTGTGTGTGTGTGTGTGTGTGTGTCAGACCACAATAACCAAAATCATTGAGCCTTATCTCTCGAACCCTGAACTCTCCGTTGGTATTTCTGTTCATTTTGATGTCGTTTTCTTTGAGTATCTTCAAATGCTTCATATCCTTAAAATCTGTCCAACCTGAAACCACTCACATCATTTCAGTTTATTAATTACACACACACACACACACACACACACACACACACACACACACACACACAGTGGCACAAAAAGTGGGTATGCACTATATGCGGTGCATAGGGGCGCAGCACCATGGGGGGTGCCAAAGCGATGGTTTTAAAAAAAACAACAAAAAAAACAAACTTTTTTGGTATTTTGTATATGTAGCTGCTGTTGTGCATTTCTAAATAATTTCTGCATTTCCTCAATGTTATTATATAACATTTGAGAGGACTAACAGGATAGAGTAGACGCCCTGTCTCATAAGATTCATCATAGAATGCTGACATAGAATGCTGACATAGAATGCTGACATAGAATGCCGACATAGAATGCTGACATAGAATGCCGACATAGAATGCCGACATAGAATGCCGACATAGAATGCCGACATAGAATGCCGACATAGAATGCCGACATAGAATGCCGACATAGAATGCCGACATAGAATGCCGACATAGAATGTTGACATAGAAGGGGGGGGGGAGCGGGTGGGCTGAGTGAGCAGGTACGAGCGTACGAGTAGGAAGTTGCCATCTATGGAAAAAGAGCAAAGCAAAACAGCTGTTGGGCTTGCAAATATTAATGTTAACAGACTGTTGACTAGCTAGTGTTTGCTAACACTAGCAGCTAAAGTGGGGTTTACGGCTAGCTTACAATATGCAAAACCACGTTGGAACTAATTACTAAACTTTTGATGATTTTTGCCACAAAATGTCCCATAGACCTTAATGGGAAATCTACAGGGAAATTGCTTAACATCGCTCATAACAACCCTTCTTTGGGGCCATACTGTATCGCCATACTTTAATGTAGAAAAATAATTACAAGTTTAAACCGAAGACAAGACAGGGCCTTTATTGGGCTGAATGGGCGTTCTGATATCCAGCACGGTTTCTACCTAATCACAGTTTACGTATCGTCCAGTTTTCAGACCGTGTTAGATGTTCCAGTGTGTGTCTATGGGGCAGGAAGGTTGAGACTAGAGGGGAGGACAGAGGGGGGAGCTGCAGTACCATCCTCTGATTCTCTCCAAACTAATGTCTCTCTCCTACAGTTTTCACTCTTCATACATCATGGTTGGTCAACATGTAGGAAATGTTGTGCCGGTCGCAGACATGTAACTATGGAATCCAGCGGACCTAAACTTTTGGCTCTGTTCATACCAACTGCCTATAGAAACAATGAAAAGAAATATCTGATGTTCCCTGTCTGTTACCTGCTCTGTGTCGCATATATTTGACACCACAAACATTAAAACCACATCAATGCGTTCGCCAGACCTTTATCTTTCTGGTGATGATAATATTCTTTACTGTAGGCCGTGTTGTCCTCTCTTTACTGTAGGCCGTGTTGTCCTCTCTTTACTGTAGGCCGTGTTGTCCTCTCTTTACTGTAGGCCGTGGTGTCCTCTCTTTACTGTAGGCCGTGTTGTCCTCTCTTTACTGTAGGCTGTGTTGTCCTCTCTTTACTGTAGGCCGTGTTGTCTCTTTACTGTAGGCCGTGTTGTCCACTCTTTACTGTAGGCCGTGTTGTCTACTCTTTACTGTAGGCCGTGTTGTCCTCTCTTTACTGTAGGCCGTGTTGTCCACTCTTTACTGTAGGCCGTGTTGTCCTCTCTTTACTGTAGGCCGTGTTGTCCTCTCTTTACTGTAGGCCGTGTTGTCTCTTTACTGTAGGCCGTGTTGTCTCTTTACTGTAGGCCGTGTTGTCTCTTTACTGTGGGCCGTGTTGTCCTCTCTATACTGTAGGCCGTGTTGTCCTCTCTTTTCTGTAGGCCGTGTTGTCCACTCTTTACTGTAGGCCGTGTTGTCCACTCTTTACTGTAGGCCGTGTTGTCCTCTCTTTACTGTAGGCCGTGTTGTCCTCTTTACTGTAGGCCGTGTTGTCTCTTTACTGTAGGCCGTGTTGTCCTCTCTTTACTGTAGGCCGTGTTGTCTCTTTACTGTAGGCCGTGTTGTCCTCTCTTTACTGTAGGCCGTGTTGTCCTCTTTACTGTAGGCCGTGTTGTCCTCTCTTTACTGTAGGCCGTGTTGTCCTCTCTTTACTGTAGGCCGTGTTGTCCTCTCTTTACTGTAGGCCGTGTTGTCCTCTCTTTACTGTAGGCCGTGTTGTCCTCTCTTTACTGTAGGCCGTGGTGTCCTCTCTTTACTGTAGGTCGTGTTGTCCTCTCTTTACTGTAGGCCGTGTTGTCCTCTCTTTACTGTAGGCTGTGTTGTCTCTTTACTGTAGGCCGTGTTGTCCTCTCTTTACTGTAGGCTGTGTTGTCCTCTCTATACTGTAGGCTGTGTTGTCTCTATACTGTAGGCCGTGTTGTCCTCTCTTTACTGTAGGCCGTGTTGTCCTCTCTTTACTGTAGGCCGTGTTGTCCTCTCTTTACTGTAGGCCGTGTTGTCTCTATACTGTAGGCGGTGTTGTCTCTTTACTGTAGGCCGTGTTGTCTCTTTACTGTGGGCCGTGTTGTCCTCTCTATACTGTAGGCCGTGTTGTCTCTTTACTGTAGGCCGTGTTGTCCTCTCTTTACTGTAGGCCGTGTTGTCTCTTTACTGTAGGCCGTGTTGTCTCTTTACTTTAGGTTGTGTTGTCCTCTCTTTACTGTAGGCCGTGTTGTCCTCGCTTTACTGTAGGCCGTGTTGTCCTCTCTTTACTGTAGGCCGTGTTGTCCTCGCTTTACTGTAGGCCGTGTTGTCCTCTCTTTACTGTAGGCCGTGTTGTCTTCTCGTTACTGTAGGCCGTGTTGTCCTCTCTTTACTGTGTTGCTGTGTGTGCAGGATGGAGGGGTGGAGCTGTGTGTGTGTGTGTGTGTGTGTGTGTGTGTGTGTGTGTAGGATGGAGGGGTGGAGCTACAGGTGTGTTAGATGTGTTGTTGTGTGTGTGCAGGATGGAGGGGTGGAGCTACAGGTGCAGCAGTACCAGGAGGCACAGCAGCGGAGCTACGAGGAGCAGAGTGTCCTCGCTCTGGAGGACAGGAAGTCAGCGCTGCTCCGAGCCATGACGTCATCACCCACAGGTGAGAACGTGTCACCATGACGTCATCACCCACAGGTGAGAACATGTCACCATGACGTCATCGCTCCGTCTAAACTACATACATACTTACAAACTCCTCAGAAAACCAGCATTTTAAAAGTTGTTTGCTTGTCGTCATGCGGACCTGATGAAGAATAAATTCAGACTTTTTACGTTTGTTCTAGCGCTGTAGTATTTGTTTATTTGGGGTACATAGCGCGGTAGTATTTGTTTATTTGGGGTACATAGCGCTGTAGTATTTGTTTATTTGGGGTACATAGCGCTGTAGTATTTGTTTATTTGGGGGTACATAGCGCTGTAGTATTTGTTTATTTGGGGTACATAGCGCTGTAGTATTTGTTTATTTGGGGTACATAGCGCTGTAGTATTTGTTTATTTGGGGTACATAGCGCTGTAGTATTTGTTTATTTGGGGTACATAGCGCTGTAGTATTTGTTTATTTGGGGTACATAGCGCTGTAGTATTTGTTTATTTGGGGTACATAGCGCTGTAGTATTTGTTTATTTGGGGTACATAGCGCTGTAGTATTTGTTTATTTGGGGTACATAGCGCTGTAGTATTTGTTTATTTGGGGTACATAGCGCGGTAGTATTTGTTTATTTGGGGTACATAGCGCTGTAGTATTTGTTTATTTGGGGTACATAGCGCTGTAGTATTTGTTTATTTGGGGTACATAGCGCTGTAGTATTTGTTTATTTGGGGTACATAGCGCTGTAGTATTTGTTTATTTGGGGGTACATAGCGCTGTAGTATTTGTTTATTTGGGGTACATAGCGCTGTAGTATTTGTTTATTTGGGGTACATAGCGCTGTAGTATTTGTTTATTTGGGGTACATAGCGCTGTAGTATTTGTTTATTTGGGGTACATAGCGCGGTAGTATTTGTTTATTTGGGGTACATAGCGCTGTAGTATTTGTTTATTTGGGGGTACATAGCGCTGTAGTATTTGTTTATTTGAGGGTACATAGCGCTGTAGTATTTGTTTATTTGGGGTACATAGCGCTGTAGTATTTGTTTATTTGGGGTACATAGCGCTGTAGTATTTGTTTATTTGGGGTACATAGCGCTGTAGTATTTGTTTATTTGGGGTACATAGCGCTGTAGTATTTGTTTATTTGGGGTACATAGCGCTGTAGTATTTGTTTATTTGGGGTACATAGCGCTGTAGTATTTGTTTATTTGGGGTACATAGCGCTGTAGTATTTGTTTATTTGGGGTACATAGCGCTGTAGTATTTGTTTATTTGGGGTACATAGCGCTGTAGTATTTGTTTATTTGGGGTACATAGCGCTGTAGTATTTGTTTATTTGGGGTACATAGCGCTGTAGTATTTGTTTATTTGGGGTACATAGCGCTGTAGTATTTGTTTATTTGGGGTACATAGCGCTGTAGTATTTGTTTATTTGGGGGTACATAGCGCTGTAGTATTTGTTTATTTGGGGTACATAGCGCTGTAGTATTTGTTTATTTGGGGTACATAGCGCGGTAGTATTTGTTTATTTGGGGTACATAGCGCTGTAGTATTTGTTTATTTGGGGTACATAGCGCTGTAGTATTTGTTTATTTGGGGTACATAGCGCTGTAGTATTTGTTTATTTGGGGTACATAGCGCTGTAGTATTTGTTTATTTGGGGTACATAGCGCTGTAGTATTTGTTTATTTGGGGTACATAGCGCTGTAGTATTTGTTTATTTGGGGTACATAGCGCTGTAGTATTTGTTTATTTGGGGTACATAGCGCTGTAGTATTTGTTTATTTGGGGTACATAGCGCTGTAGTATTTGTTTATTTGGGGGTACATAGCGCTGAGATCTTTCGCTTGCCTGGAAAACCCTGACGAACTTCCGGCAAATTTGAGATTTGTTCTGCCGCAGATTTGCGTGAGATAAAATATTTGAATTATTTGATTTGATATTTGTTCGTGACTCTTTATCTGGAAATATTACATCTTCAAACAACCCCATGACGGTCCTGGTTCTGATCCTGGTCCTGTTCCCTGGTCCTATTCCTGTTCCCTGGTCCTGGTCCTATTCCTATTCCTGTTCCTGTTCCCTGGTCCTGTTCCTGTTCCCTGGTCCTGGTCCTATTCCTGTTCCCTGGTCCTGTTCCCTGTTCCTGGTCCTGGTCCTATTCCTGTTCCTGGTCCTGTTCCTTTTCCCTGGTCCTATTCCTGTTCTCTGGTTCTGGTTCTGATCCTGATCTGGTTCTGATCCTGGTCCTGGTTCTGGTCCTGGTTGTGATCCTGTTTCCTGTTCCCCGTCCCTGTAGAGTCTGGAGATGAGTCCCTGCGGTGTCGTCTGGTGGCGTTGGAAAGCAGCTTCTCCTTTCCTCGCTCGGCGATGGCGGTGCAGCTCAGCACGGCGAGGGCGGGGCTTTCGTACTGCGCCGATGCCGGGGACTTCCTGCGGGCCGACCGGCCAATCGGAGCACAGGACGAGCCACGCCGCGCCGCCAGGTACCAGGTGTTCAGAGACCTGAGGGGGCGGGGCTTCTACCTGACCTCTGCAGGGAAGTTCGGAGGAGACTTCCTGGTTTATCCAGGTCAGTCTCACTCTTATATTATAATAACTGTCTCTCTCTAACTGTCTCTCTGTCTCTTACTGTCTCTCTAACTGTCTGTCTCTCTAACTGTCTGTCTCTCTCTCTAACTATCTCAATCCAATTTCAATTTCAGTTGAATTTATTTATAGTATCAATTCATAACAAGAGTTATCTCAAGACACTTGACAGATAGAGTAGGTCTAGACCACACTCTATAATTTACAAAGAGCCAACAATTCCAATAGTTCCCCCAAGAGCAAGCATTCAGTGGGACAGTGGCGAGGAAGAACTCCCTTTTAGGGAGAAACCTGGGACAGACCCAGGCTCTTGGTAGGCGGTGTCTGACGGGACAGACCCAGGCTCTTGGTAGGCGGTGTCTGACGGGACAGACCCAGGCTCTTGGTAGGGGTGTCTGACGGGACAGACCCAGGCTCTTGGTAGGCGGTGTCTCATGGGACAGACCCAGGCTCTTGGTAGGCGGTGTCTGACGGGACAGACCCAGGCTCTTGGTAGGTGGTGTCTGACGGGACAGACCCAGGCTCTTGGTAGGCGGTGTCTGACGGGACAGACCCAGGCTCTTGGTAGGGGGGTGTCTGACAGGACAGACCCAGGCTCTTGGTAGGGGGTGTCTAAAGGGACAGACCCAGGCTCTTGGTAGGCGGTGTCTGACGGGACAGACCCAGGCTCTTGGTAGGGGGTGTCTGACAGGGACAGACCCAGGCTCTTGGTAGGCGGTGTCTGACGGTGCCGGTTGGGGGTGTGATGAACAGTGGCAATAATAGTCACAAAGATAATGGATCAGTGACTAGAAATAGTAGTTGTAGTAGTTTGTGGCATAGCAGGGCACTGCAGGACGTTACAGGACGTAGTAGGGTATAGCAGGGCATCACAGGACGTAGCAGGGTATAGCAGGGCATCACAGGACGTAGCAGGGCGTCACAGGACGTAGCAGGGTATAGCAGGGCGTCGCAGGACGTAGCAGGGTATAGCAGGGCGTCACAGGACGTAGCAGGGTATAGCAGGGCGTCGCAGGACGTAGCAGGGCATCACAGGACGTAGCAGGGTATAGCAGGGCGTCGCAGGACGAGTAGGGATAGCAGGGCGCCAGGACGTAGCAGGGTATAGCAGGGCGTCGCAGGACGTAGCAGGGTATAGCAGGGCGTCACAGGACGTAGCAGGGTATAGCAGGACGTCACCGGACGTAGCAGGGTATAGCAGGGCGTCACCGGACGTAGCAGGGTATAGCAGGGCATCACAGGACGTAGCAGGGTATAGCAGGACGTCACCGGACGTAGCAGGGTATAGCAGGGCGTCGCAGGACGTAGCAGGGTATAGCAGGACGTCACCGGACGTAGCAGGGTATAGCAGGGCACTGCAGAGCATAGCAGGTGTAACAGGGCATAGCAGGGCGCGGAGCAGGACCACGGCAACAGGCTGAAACCATGATTTAGGGCCCACCCAAAAAGAAAACATATGGACTCTCTCTAATTGTCTCTCTCTCTCTCTCTGTTTGTCTCTCTACCTGTCTGTCTCTCTCTCTCTACCTGTCTCTGTAACTATCTAACTGTCTCTCTCTCTAACTGCCTCTCTCTCTAGCTGTCTGTCTCTCTCTCTCTCTCTACCTGTCTGTCTCTCTCTCTCTACCTGTCTCTGTAACTATCTAACTGTCTCTCTCTCTAACTGCCGCTCTCTCTAGCTGTCTGTCTCTATCTCTACCTGTCTCTCTCTCTCTCTCTCTCTCTCTACCTGTCTGTCTCTCTCTCTCTCTCTCTAACTGCCTCTCTCTCTAGCTGTCTGTCTCTATCTCTACCTGTCTCTCTCTCTCTCTCTCTACCTGTCTGTCTCTCTCTCTCTCTACCTGTTTCTGTAACTATCTGTCTCTCTCTCGAACTGCCTCTCTCTCTCTCTCTCTACCTGTCTGTCTCTCTCTCTACCTGTCTGTTTCTCTCTCTCTCTCTCTCTCTCTCTCTCTCTCTACCTGTTTCTGTAACTATCTAACTGTCTCTCTCTCTAACTGTCTCTATCTCTACCTGTGTCTCTCTCTCTCTACCGGTCTGTCTCTCTCTCTCTCTCTCTCTCTCTCTGTTTCTCTCTCTCTCTCTCTCTCTCTCTCTCTCTCTAACTGTCTCTATCTCTACCTGTGTCTCTATCTCTCTACCTGTCTGTTTCTCTAACTGTCTGTCTCTCTGTCCCCCAGGGGATCCTCTCCGTTTCCATGCCCACTTCATAGCCGTGTGTGTGTCTCTGGATGAGTCGCTGAGTCTGCTGGACGTCCTGGCCGTGTCTCGTCTGGGCTCCAACGTCAAGAAGACGGTGCTGCTGTGTTCTCCGGGGACGGACGGCCGCGTGGCGTACACCTCGCTGCAGTGGAGCGGCATGGTGTAGAACCTGGACCCTTCCACGGGCAGGACCAGGACCCTGCCGGGCCCCTGGGCCCCGGATTTGGACCGCCGGACTGAAGACGAACATGGATGTTGTGAAGAGGAGAGTGGTGCTGGATCGTAGGGCTGGTACCCGATTCTCACTCACTCAAAACACGACCTTTGCCAGATCTCGGCCAACTTAAATGCTATCAACGCAACACTTTAGATTCTTGTTTGGCTCGCCAACAGCATGGTGAAGATTGGCCTCTAGAGGGATGTTACTACCCGGTGTGAGTCGAGTGCAGATGTGAGTTGCTCATGCGTCACTTTGCGACAAGTAGCCTCCAAGAACCTGCTAACGAGAGACTTCTGTAATGTCAAGACAATAAAAATGGAGCTACATAACCAAGTTGGTTCACTGCTGGCTACAAGTTAGCAATCAGACACAACAAAGGCCGTCGCTGGAACGGTGTTTTGAGCTAACGTTAGCAACCAAACAATCATAGCTACAATGTTTTTGAAATGATTTCCATCTTCTGTTATTATTTGTAATGAGAAAAGTTCATTATTAAATTTCAGTATGATACATTATGTCGTAAACCGTTTAAATCTGAGCATGCGCCACTCACATCTGCTTTGACTCACATCAGGTAGTGACAGCATGTATAACATGAATGTAAATGGGAAGTTAGGGTTCATACTTTATGCTTTAGGTTCTGATTTCAGACTCGGTGCGTCTGATATAAAACTACTTCAGAACCAAAGAAAAGGAACTTAAAGGGGAACTTTCTCTCTGTCTCCATGTTTGTGTGTCTGAGTGTCTGATGGAACAACAATCTCTGAAACTGGTCCAGTATTAAACCAGAACCAAGCTGTAATGTTACCCTACAGGACTAATGTTCAGCAGCAGTTAGTAACAAGCTGTAATGTTACCCTACAGGACTAATGTTCAGCAGCAGTTAGTAACAAGCTGTAATGTTACCCTACAGGACTAATGTTCAGCAGCAGTTAGAGTCACTAAAAGTTCTGTTGTTGCTGCTGACAGACTCAGATTATTATTCTAAGTGTCTGACAACATTATGGGATGGATCCCTACAGAGATAGACCTTTTAGTTAAAGAGGAAGATCCTTTTAGTTTAACATGAAACAGCCCCGAAATCACCATCACCAAACTACACCAGACTCCATGTAAATAATCTGGACTTTTAGCGTGTATAGAGCCAGCATATCTCCACCAGACTCCATGTAAATAATCAGGACTTTTAGCGTGTATAGAGCCAGCATATCTCCACCAGACTCCATGTAAATAATCAGGACTTTAATCATTGTAAAACACACATCATTCAAACTGGACAGAAACTAAATAAAACTACCAAAAGCCGTCTTGGTTCATCTTTCCACTGTTCCAACAATCACCACTCTGGTTTGGTTGAAATAAACCCTTAATTCACCCATTTACATGTAGAGATATGCTGGCTCTATACACGCTAAAAGTCCTGATTATTTACATGGAGTCTGGTGGGTTTGGTGACGGTAACTAAAAGGATCTGACATCCAGTTTGAACATGTTTCTGAAATGGTCTAATGGCTGTTCCCCTGATACTCTGTTTGCTTCCTGATGTCCAGAAATAAAGACGGAGCCGTTTAAAACTGACTCTCCTGTTTTTTTGTCCTGAAAGAGTAAAGTAGTCAGAAACAGCAGAATGGAGACTCTTTTAATGAGTAATAATTAACACAGTTAATGTGTAAACACACCAAAATGCTTTTTTGTCCCGGGGTGTGTGTGTGTGTGTGTGTGTGTGTGTGTGTGTGTGTGTGTGTGTGTGTGTGTGTGTGTGTGTGTGTGTGTGTGTGTGCGCGCTAGGGGTGGGAATCACCAGAGGTACCACGATACGATATTATTGCGATTTTAAACATATTGTGATATTCTGCAATATATTGCATTTTATTACCTTTTGTCCAACTTCATTATTATGTCCCCAAAGGAAAACTTTGTCAACATCTGTTTGTTCATCTCACATGACCTTTATTGCTGTAAAATGTGACTGTCAAGCTGACTAACTAACCAACACGTTCATGAATATGTTATAAATGTTGTATACACCTGGCAAACTGAACTGTTTGTATTTAATTAAGGTGGACTAGACTGTAACACAAACAGGTATTTTCTACAATGCAACTTGTATAAAAAGAGTTGTGCAGGCCCTTCAGCCCCTAGGGAATTAGAAAGGCAATAACTGTTACATTTAAATAAAATAAGATCAAACATGTAGCCTTGCATTCAAATAAAATGTTAAAATTAAATAAAATGCAACATGTACTCTTTAAGTAAACGTGTGCTACTGTTTGCTGCCAACCTTGGTACTAAAGAAAGTTCAAAAACATTTGGACAGTAAAGGAATGTCAGCATTCTTGCTCAGAAAGAGGAGCTGACCAACATGCTCTGAGCTCAGAGCTCCTGTGTGCTGTGACAGTGTCTCCAGCCGTCGAGAAGACTCTTTCGGCTGAGACGCTAGTCCCTGGGATACAAAGGTATCTTTTTGCCAGCTTGGCCAGGAAAGGACAGACTCGCTCATGTGATTTCCACCAGCTTAGTGGATCTTCTGTGAGTGACGGTGGTGTGACCTCCTGCTATCTTTTCACTTCCTCCTCAGCTATGGCAGTTCATGATGATCAGTCTGACCAAGTAAGTCTGTTAGCCCACATGACTTCCTCATCTTGGCTGGTCCGGGTTCCTCTTCAGCATAGCCTGGTTCCTCCTGATGCTCCTGGACTTCTGGCTCAGAGATGGTCTGCTGCCTAATTTCTTCCTGTGGAACACACACGCTAGTTAATTTGTCTTTATTTTTATTTTTTTAATCTCTACTAATATGACTACAATATTAGTAGAGAGTGATGTGGGTTAAAAAGTATTCTGCTTCTATTATTTAAATGTTTGATTACCTGAAGGGTTACGGCCTCTGCAACCACTCTGGCTTCCTGTGTCTCCTCTGGGGACAGGAATGGCAGGGTTTTAAACCGGGGGTCCAGGGATGATGCTGTGTAGAGGGTGTTCTTCTCTGCTGCACTGGCATATCTCTTTTTAAGATCTTGACTGATGCTTTGACGTCTCTGATCAGCGCTGTGTCACCAATGTTGTCCTGTGTGTCATGCAACAACTGTTCGATCAGCGGTGCTACGAGTGAGAGAGTAGGATTCTTTTCCTCAGACATCACAGTGGTCGCCACTCGCATTGACTTCAATGCCCGCACAATTCCCTCAGCGTTCCCAATATCAGACTCATTCAATGTGAAGACATCTGTGCTACTCTTTCTTACTTCGGGAGACAACAGCGCTGCACAAACAGCAGGCTGCTGTTCAAGAAACCACAGTAGCATTTCATAAGCACTGTTCCATCTCGTGCTGACATCATTCTTCAGTTTATGGGTCGGGAGCTGTAACATTATCTGTTTTTTCTCCAAAGCGTGGTTTCCACCGTGCTTCTGTTGAAAAAGCCGGTTATTCGCCATACTCTCCCCATGAGCCTGGCCACTGCTGGCAGATTTAACGCGCACTGCGACGCCAGACTCAGCGTGTGGGCGAAAAACACTTGACGTGGAGGTGTCCCGCTAACTGAACGGCAACGGCCATATTAGAAGCGTTGTCGGTGACAACCACCAGGTTTTTGTCTGCAATCCCCCATTCCCGTGCTGCATTTTGCAGAAGGTGAGCAATGTTCGCCCCGGTGTGACTTTCGTGTACTGCTCGTTTGGAGAACGTGAGACGGCAGTTGCCAGTCTTCTGTGAGATAATGAGCTGTAATAGTCACATAGGACTCCACTGCCCGTGACGTCCATGCATCACAAGTCAATGCAACACGTTCTGCCTGTTTCAGACTTTCCTGAACGTTAAGCTTAACTTCTCTAGAGAGCTTGGGTACGGCTGTATCCGTGAAAAAACGGCGCAACGGAGTCACGTACCTTGGTTCCAGTGTTTTTAGCAAGTGACAAAATCCCTCATTTTCCACAACGTTGTATGGACGCAGGTCTTTGCACATGAAGTAGGCGATGGCTTGAGTTATTTTCTTAGCTCGCTCTGAATTGGGAGGTAGCTTTATCAAGCTAAGTGTGTCCAGTGTTGTTTGGTTTTTCGTCCGGAGCTGGTTTAGCATTAGCTTTACCATCCTCGGCTAACGCTAACCCTGGATGGTGGCGTGTGAGATGAGCCCTCATGTTTGTGGTATTCCCTGAGTATTTTAGTTGCATACGACACTCCTTGCAAATCCCATGTCTCATATCCATCTCAGTTGTCCCCTCCTCCCTTCCATGTTTATTTTATCTACATCCTCCTGCACGCTGGCCGTCACCCCGCTGACCTCACCAGAAAACAAACAGTGCCATCTGGTGGACTCAATAAGCAATTTATTTCATTATTCTACTACCAAAAAGTTAAATTCTCATGTGCAATTTAAATAATAAAAGGTCGATACTTGGCGTCTGTGTATCGATACAGTATTGCCACGGGAAATATCGCGATACTATGCTGTATCCAGCATATGTGGTGTTTCCCCACCCCTAGTGTGTGCGTGTGTGTGTCCATGGAGTGAAGGGAGGTGAAGGACTAAATACAGAGGAATCGACCTAGACTGCACGATAACTAGTACTCTGCTGTTAATTATAAAAGCATACTCGCTCGAAATTTGCTGGGCAACTAATTCCACTTTTACTTGAGATGTTTAACGACTCAAAACCTGATGGTACTTTGCCCCGGACATTGACTGAAGCCTCCATAACTTTACTGTTAAAGCCAGGGAAAGACAGAAAGGAATGTGGGTCGTATCGCCCTATTTCCCTCCTTAATTGTGATATCAAAATATTGGCAAAAGCACTCGCATGCCGTTTGGAAAAAGTTTTATCAGAGGTGATCTCCCCGCACCAAACAGGTTTTATGACGGGACGGCACTCTTTATCAAATGTGTGTCGCCTTCTAAATGTCTTATACTCACCAGCGTCCAGTGCGGTGGCTGAAGTGGTCGTTTCTCTGGACGCTGAAAAAGCGTTTGATAGGGAAGAGTGGAGCTTTTATACTTCAGCCCAAAGGCATCAGTAGTCACCAATGGGAATCAGTCCAAATTATTTTCCCTGACGAGGGGAACACGTCAGGGATCGCCAATAAGTCCACTTGCTTCAGTTATTGAACCTCTTTCTATTGTGTTGAAGTCAAAGCCAGAAATATGTGGAATTCATAGATTCATAGATTCAAGACACACACACAAACACACAGACACACACAGACACACACACACACACACACAGACACACAGACACACACACACACAGACACACAGACACACAGACACACACACACACACACACACACACACACAGACACACACACACACACACACACACACACACACACACACACAAACACACACACACACACACACACACACACACACACACACACACACACACACACACACACACACACACACACACACACACACACACACACACACACACACACACACACACACACACACACACACACACACACACACACACACACACACACACACACACACACACACACACACACACACACACACACATACACACACATACACACAAACACACAGACAGACACACACACACATACAGACACACATACACACACATACACACAAACACACAGACAGACACACACACAGTAGGAAGAAATTGGCTCAGATCTTCTGCTGCTGCACAACGGCCATGTAACGTCCTTGCCATCCTGGAGAGTCCCCCGGCAATCCCCACCCACACATTACAACTAACCCCACCCGCCCGCCCTGGTGTTGAAAACATCCAAAAGGTGACATTGACATGTGAAATATATTGTGATAGTCACAGTGGTTTTAGCTGCTGGCTAATGTTAGCTTGCTGCCTCACTAGCTAACTGGTCAGCTAACAATCCAAATCGAATTCAAAAAAACTTAATTATGTCGGGGAAACTGCAGCTATTTTATTAGAATGACATGAATAAACATTACTAAACATAATGTGAATAATCTTGAATGGGTAAACTCGTCCGTGAACAGATATATTCTAATCGGGGATGGTGTTTAACAATAAAAACTACATATATATATATATATATTCTAAACACGTTGGAAACATGATAACTAATTGTGACTGAATGAGCAGCAAAAAGACATCAGATATGCAAATTCACTTAAGATAAAAATAAAATGAGGTTCTCAACCTCAGCCATAGTTCATACTTCGTGCTTTACGACATATTATAAATAAGAACAAAATGTTTTGAAAACATCCAAAGAAGACAAAGTCTGGACTTTTTGTTATACAGTATATGAAATCCCTTCTCAGCATGTTTAAATATCTACTCTAAAATTCTCATTCCACTCAACCAGAACTGTCACCACCACAGCGAGGAAACCACTCCGATGGATGGATCGTCACCACTCTCCATTGCAAAAATCGTTAAAAACATTAGCCAACATATTTATAAAGAATCACATTCGAATAGTAATTTCAGCATTAAAACCGAATAGATTTTTTTACTATTCAAATTAAATTTGACTTTCGGAATTTGTTCCAACAGCCCTAGTGAGTTATACACTGTATGTGAGCACAATACATGAACTGACCTCAGAGTCTCCAGTCTACAGTTTGGACTCTGCAGTCCAGCACACAGACGCTCCACTGCTGAATCCTTCAGGCTGTTGTAACTCAGGTCCAGCTCTCTCAGATGGGAGGGGTTGGACTTCAGAGCTGAGGCCACGACTTCACAGTCAGTCTCAGAGAGTTCACAGTTAATAATCCTGTGATAACAGATAATGAACAACATTAAAAGAATAATCAAATCTGAAACTTTTATCCTTAAAAAACAGACACATTTGATCAAAAAGCACATTCACAAGGGTCTAATGTTTGATTCAGATATGTTGAGGTGAGAGGTCATAGGATCCCTTTTCAAAAATGGCCATGCCATACAGACAGAGATCCATTCTTAAATTTTTTTTTTTTATTAAAAAATTAAGACTGCAGACTTGCATTTATAGTATAACTACAACTCACTTCTTCTCTGAGTTTGAGGAAGATTAAATCCCACCACTGAGGTGAACCTGCTGAGCTCTCCTTCACTGGCAGAATGAACCTGGAGTTCGTCCCAGCAGCTGATAGTGTGATCAGCTGATGTCTCAGTAAATCAGGAGATAAATACACACATTCAATAATAAAAACACGGCGCTAATGTCTGCTGTTTTTGGCCTCCCCCCACATCCTCTCTCTCATCAAACAATGATTATAGATATTAGGGCTGGGTATCACCTCTAATTTCCTGATAGATTTGATTCCAATTCACAATTTCAATGTTTTTTTTAGGATATTTCAGTTGTAAAACTAATTTAGCTTGGATACTGTATGAAAGAGATGATACAGTTGTACAAAGTTCCCTCTAACCTGCTGCATAGAGAAAGAGTTCATCGCGTTGGACATATCGTTAGGTTGGTGTGATGATGCTGTGGGATCCTAATGTCTTCCCATTCTCTCCGCTGATTCATCACTTCTGTATCCACTTTTGTCTTCATAAAAGCTCAGTTTTTCAGGTCGACAGCTTATGAAAACTTAACTTCTGGGTTATTTAGCCTTTTGGTAGTGAATGTCACCACAGAGCAGCTTTTAGACATGTTTCTGTTGTTTTCTAGCAGATAGAACAAAGAGGAGGAAACCTTCACACAATACAAGTCAACAGAGCAGAGAGATGTGTTCCCCTCTGATGGGACTGTCTCTATTATTAAAGTCTCAATGTTTACATCAAGAATTTACCCCAAAGCAGATACATTAAAGGGTAACTACCGGTTTTTTTTTCATTCCTTGGTCCAGTATTGAGCGAAATGGCAATGACGGACCGGCAATTCCAGTAATTCTCCCAAGAGCAAGCATTTAGTGCGACAGTGGCGAGGAAAAACTCCCTTTTAGGAAGAAACCTCGCTGATGAGAAAAAAACTTTTTTTGTAATGTAACTTTGGAGCGTTATCTAAACTTTCCGACAGCTAGAATGACATAGTTGATACCAATGGGTTCCTTAGGTCTTCTAGTTTCATATATTATACAGACAAAAACCCATTCTGGATTTTATCTCAAATTTTTATCAGAAAAAATCTATTATGATTATGTTTATAATAGGGGAATTAGCTCAAATGGTAGAGTGTTTGCTTAGCATGTGAGAGGTAGTGGGATCGATGCCCACATTCTCCAGAGGACTTTAGAATCTTTCTTGTTTCACTAAACTATGATGTTTTTTCGACATACTATACTATGACTTTATTTGACATACTATACTATGACTTTTTTATATCTTTTTTTGACAAACTATACTATGAATTTTCTTGACATACTATACTATGACTTTTTGCAACATACTATAGTATGACTTTTTTCAACATACTATACTATGACTTTTTTAAACATATACTATCTTTTTTCAACATACTATACTATGACTTTTTTTGACATACTATGACTTTTTTTGACTTTTTTCAACATACTATACTACGACTTTTTTTTTAAACTTTTTTTGACATACTATACTATGACTTTGTTCAACATACTATAATATGACTTTTTTCAACATACTATACTATGACTTTTTATGAATTTTTGACATGCTATACTATCACTTTTTATGACTTTTAATCAATATTAAGGGGAATTAGCTCAAATGGTAGAGTGCTTGCGAGAGGTAGTGGGATCGATGCCCACATTCTCCAGAGGACTTTAGAAGCTTTCTTGTTTCACTATACTAAGATGTTTTTCGACATACTATACTGTCTTTTTATGACTTTTTCAACATACTATACTATGACTTTTTTTTAAACTTTTTTTGACATACTATACTATGACTTTTTTGACTTTTTTCAAACATACTATACTATGACTTTTTTCAACATACTATACTATGACTTTTTTAAACATATACTATGACTTTTTTCAACATACTATACTATGACTTTTTATGACTTTTTTCAACATACTATACTATGACTTTTTATCACTTTTTTTGACAAACTATACTATGAATTTTCTTGAAATACTATACTATGACTTTTTTCATCGTACTATACTTTGACTTTTTGACTTTTTTCAACATACTATACTATGACTTTTTTTCAACATACTATACTTCGACTTTTTGACTTTTTTTGACAAACTATACTATGAATTTTCTCAACATACTATACTATGACTTTTTGACTTTTTTCAACATACTATGACTTTTTTCAACATACTGTACAATAAATTTTTTCAACATACTATACTATCACTTTTTATGACTTTTAATCCATGTTTATTATAGGGGAATTAGCTCAAATGGTCGAGAGCTTGCTTAGCATGCGAGAGGTAGTGGGGTCAATTCCCATATTCTCTGGAGGACTTTAGAATATTTCTTGTTTCACTATACTATGAATCTTTTCAGCATACTATACTATGACTTTATTTGACATACTATACTATGACTTTTTTATAACTTTTTTTGACAAACTATTCTATGAATTTTCTTGACATACTATACTATGACTTTTTTTGACTTTTTTCAACATACTATACTATGACTTTTTTAAAAACTTTTTTCGACAAACTACTATAAATTTTTATAACTTTTTTTTGACATACTATACTAAGACGTTTTTCAACATACTATGACTTTTTTTGACTTTTTTCAACATACTATACAATGACTTTTTTAATAACTTTTTTTGACAAACTGTACTATGACTTTTTTCAACATACTGTACTATGACTTTTTATGACTTTTTTTGACATACTATAATATGAATTTTTTCAACATACTATACTATGACGTTTTTATGATTTTTTTTGACAAACTATACTATGAATTTTTATGACTTTTTTTGACATACTATGACTATTTTTGACTTTTTTCAACATACTATACTACGACTTTTTTTTTAACTTTTTTTGACAAACTATACTATGAATTTTTATGACTTTTTTGACATACTATACTATGACTTTTTTATAACTTTTTTTGACAAACTGTACTATGACTTTTTTCAACATACTATACTATGACTTTTTATTTACGTTTTTCGACAAACTATACTATGAATTTTTATGACTTTTTTGGAGATACTATACTATGACTTTTTTCAACATACTATACTATGACTTTTTTAAAACTTTTTTCGACAAACTATACTATGAATCTTTTATGAATTTTCTTGACATACTATACTATGACTTTTTTCAACATACTATATTATGACTTTTTTAAAACTTTTATCGACAAACTATACTATGACTTTTTTTTGACATACTATGACTTTATTTTTTACTTTTTTCGACAAACTATACTATGACTTTTTATGACTTTTGTTGACATACTATACTATGACTTTTTTAATAACTTTTTTTGACAAACTATACTATGAATTTTCTTGACATACTATACTATGACTTTTTTCAGCATACTATGCTATGACTTTTTATGACTTTTTTGACATACTATACTATGACTTTTTTCAACATACTATACTATGACTTTTTTTTATAACTTAGTATACTATGAATTCTCTTGACATACTATAATATGAATTTTTTCAAAATAGTATACTATGACTTTTTTATAAATTTTTTTGACAAACTTTACTATGAATTTTCTTGACATACTATACTATGACTTTTTTCAACATACTATACTATGACTTTTTTTTAAACTTTTTTCGACAAACTATACTATGACTTTTTATGATTTTTTTGACAAACTATACTATGAATTTTCTTGACATACTATACTATGAATTTTTTCAACATACTATACTATGACTTTTTTCTAACTTTTTTTGACAAACTATACTATGAATTTTCTTGACTATGACTTTTTTCAACATACTATGCTATGACTTTTTATGACTTTTTTTTGAACATACTATACTATGACTTTTTTCAACATACTATACTATGACTTTTTTTTAAAACTTTTTTTGACATACTATACAATGATTTTTTTAATAACTTTTTTGACAAACTGTACTATGACTTTTTTCAACATACTATACTATGACTTTTTATTTACGTTTTTCGACAAACTATACTATGAATTTTTATGACTTTTTTGGAGATACTATACTATGACTTTTTTCAACATACTATACTATGAATTTTTTTTAAAAACTTTTTTCGACATACTATACTATGACTTTTTATGACTTTTTTTGACACTATTCTATGACTTTTTTCAACATACTATATTATGACTTTTTTAAAACTTTTAACGACAAACTATACTATGACTTTTTTTTGACATACTATGACTTTTCATGACTTTTGTTTACATACTATACTATGACTTTTTTAATAACTTTTTTTGACAAACTATACTATGAATTTTCTTGACATACTATACTATGACTTTTTTCAACATACTATGCTGTGACTTTTTATGACTTTTTTTGACATACTATATTATGACTTTTTTTTAAACTTTTTTCGACAAACTATACTATGACTTTTTTAATAACTTTTTTTGACATACTATACTATGACTTTTTATTATTTACGTTTTTCGACAAACTATACTATGAATTTTTATGACTTTTTTTGACATACTATACTATGACTTTTTTCAACATACTATACTATGAATTTTTTCAACATACTATACTATGACTTTTTTTTAAAACTTTTTTCGACAAACTATACTATGGATTTATATGACTTTTTTGGACATACTATACTATGACTTTTTTCAACATACTATACTATGACTTTTTTTTAAACTTTTTTCGACAAACTATACTATGACTCTTTTATGACTTTTTTTGACATACTATACTATGACTTTTTTCAACATACTATACTATGACTTTTTTATGACTTTTTTTGACAAACTATACTATGACTTTTTATGACTTTTTTTGACATACTATACTATGACTTTTTTTTATAACTTTTTTTGACAAACTATAGTATGAATTTTCTTGACATACTATACTATGACTTTTTTTCAACATACTATACTATGACTTTTTATGACTTTTTTGACATACTATACTATGACTTTTTTTATAACTTTCTTTGACATACTGTACTATGACTTTTTTTTAACTTTTTTTGACAAACTATACTATGAATTTTCTTGACATACTATACTATGAATTTTTTCGACTTTTTTATAACTTTTTTTGACAAACTATACTATGAATTTTTATGACTTTTTTCAACATACTATACTATGACTTTTTTTTGACATACTATACTATGACTTTTTTAATAACTTTTTTTGACAAACTATACTATGAATTTTCTTGACATACTATACTATGACTTTTTTCAGCATACTATGCTATGACTTTTTATGACTTTTTTTTGACATACTATACTATGACTTTTTTCAACATACTATACTATGACTTTTTTTAAAACTTTTTTCGACAAACTATATTATGACTTTTTATGACTTTTTTTGACATACTATACTATGACTTTTCTTGACATACTATACTATGACTTTTTTCAACTTACTATACTATGAATTTTCTTGACTATACTATGACTTTCTTCAACATACTATAGTATGACTATTTATGACTTTTTTCGACATGCTATACTATCACTTTTTATGACTTTTAATCCATGCTTATTAAGGGGAATTAGCTCAAATGGTAGAGTGCTTGCGAGAGGTAGTGGGATCGATGCCCACATTCTCCAGAGTACTTTAGAATCTTTCTTGTTTCACTATACTATGATGATTTTCGACATACTCTACTATGACTTTTTATTTACGTTTTTTGACAAACTATACTATGAATTTTTTCAACCTACTATACTATGACTTTTTTAAAAACTTTTTTTGACAAACTATACTATGATTTTTTTCAACATACTATACTATGGCTTTTTTCAACATACTGTACAATGAATTTTTTCAACATACTATAATTTTTTAATAACTTTTTTTTACAAAATATACTATGAATTTTCTTGACATACTATACTATGACTTTTTTCAACATACTATACTATGACTTTTTTTTTTTTTACTTTTTTTGACATACTATACAATGATTTTTTTAATAACTTTTTTGACAAACTGTACTATGACTTTTTTCAACATAATATACTATGACTTTTTATTTACGTTTTTTCGACAAACTATACTATGAATTTTTATGACTTTTTTGACATACTATACTATGACTTTTTTCAACATACTATACTACGACTTTTTATGACTTTTTTTGACACTGTACTATGACTTTTTATGACTTTTTTTGACATACTATACTATGAATTTTTTCAACATACTATACTGACTTTTTTCAACATACTGTACAATTAATTTTTTCAACATACTATAACTTTTTTTAATAACTTTTTATGACAAAATATACTATGAATTTTCTTGACATACTGTACTATGACTTTTTTCAACATACTATATTATGACTTTTTTTTAAACTTTTTTCGACAAACTATACTATGACTTTTTTAATAACTTTTTTGACATACTATACTATGACTTTTTTCAACATACTATACTATGACTTTTTTTTAAACTTTTTTCGACAAACTATACTATGACTTTTCTTGACATACTATACTATGAATTTTTTCAACATACTATACTATGACTTTTTTATAACTTTTGTTGACAAACTATACTATGAATTTTCATGACTTTTTTTGACATACTATACTATGAATTTTTTCAACATACTATAGTATGACTTTTTATGACTTTTTTCGACATGCTATACTATCACTTTTTATGACTTTTAATCCATGCTTATTAAGGGGAATTAGCTCAAATGGTAGAGTGCTTGCTTAGCATGCGAGAGGTAGTGGGATCAATGCCCACATTCTCCAGAGGACTTTAGAATCTTTCTTGTTTCACTATACTATGATGTTTTTTGACATACTCTACTATGATTTTTTTCAACATACTATACTATGAATTTTCTTGACCTACTATACTATGACTTTTTATGACTTTTTTGACATACTATACTATGAATGTTTTCAACATACTATACTATGAATGTTTTCAACATACTATACTATGGCTTTTTTCAACATACTGTACAATGAATTTTTTCAACATACTATACTATAACTTTTTTAATAAGTTTTTTTGACAAAATATACTATGAATTCTCTTGACATACTATAATATGACTTTTTTCAACATACTATACTATGACTTTTTTATAATTTTTTTTGACAAACTATACAATAATTTTTTTAATAACTTTTTTGACAAACTGTACTATGACTTTTTTCAACATAATATACTATGACTTTTTATTTACGTTTTTCGACAAACTATACTATGAATTTTTTAAACATACTATATTATGACTTTTTTAATAACTTTTTTCGACAAACTCTACTATGAATTTTTTAAACATACTATACTATGAATTTTTTCAACATACTATACTACGACTTTTTATGACTTTTTTTGACATACTGTACTATGACTTTTTTTGACATACTATACTATGACTTTTTTCAACATACTATTCTATGACTTTTTTCAACATACTGTACAATGAATTTTTTCAACATACTATAACTTTTTTAATAACTTTTTATGACAAAATATACTATGAATTTTCTTGACATACTATACTATGACTTTTTTCAACATACTATATTATGACTTTTTTAAACTTTTTTCGACAAACTATACTATGACTTTTTTTGACATACTATACTATGACTTTATTTTTTACTTTTTTCGACAAACTATACTATGACTTTTTATGACTTTTGTTGACATACTATACTATGACTTTTTTAATAACTTTTTTTGACAAACTATACTATGACTTTTTTCAACATACTATAGTATGACTTTTTTCGACTTTATTTGACATGCTATACTATCACTTTTTATGACTTTTAATCTATCCATATTAAGGGGAATTAGCTCAAATGGTAGAGTGCTTCTCCGGGAACCATCACCTTATCGTGGTGGAGAGGTTTGTGTGTCCCTATGAACCTGAGGGCTGTGTTGTCTGGAGCTTTGTGCTCCTGGTAGGGTCTCCCAAGGCAAAGTGGTCTCAGGTGAGGGGCCAGACAAAGAATGGTTCAAAAATCCTATGAAACATCGAGGAAGGGATGAAGTGACCCTGCCCGGAGGAAGCCCGGGGCCCCCGTCTGGAGCCAGGCCCAGATGGAGGGCTCGTCAGCGAGCGTCTGGTGGCCGGGTTTGCCACGGAGCCCGGTCGGGCACAGCCCGAAAAAGCTACGTAGCGGACATCCCTCCATCCCATGGGCCCACCACCTGTGGGAGGAACCGCTGGGGTCGGGTGCGCTGCCACATGGGTGGCAGTGAAGGTCAGGGGCCTCGACGGACCAGACCCGGGCAGCAGAGGCTGGCTCTGGGGGACGTGGAATGTCACCTCTCTGTGGGGGAAGGAGCCGGAACTTGTGCGGGAGGTGGAGCGCTACCGGTTAGATCTGGTGGGGCTTACCTCTACGCACAGTCTTGGTTCTGGAACCATACTCCTGGATAGGGGTTGGACTCTTTTCTTCTCCGGAGTTGCCCAGGGTGTGAGGCGCCGGGCGGGTGTGGGGATACTCACAAGCCCCCGGCTGAGCGCCGCTACGTTGGAGTTTAACCCGGTGGACGAGAGGGTCGCCTCCCTACGCCTGCGGGTTGTGGGGGGGAAAACTCTGACTGTTGTTTGTGCATATGCACCAAACAAGAGTTCAGAGTATTCGGCCTTCTTGGAGACCTTGAGTGGAGTCCTGGACTTCTGTGCTAGTCATGGATTGTCTATAACGAACACCATGTTCGAACATAGGGATGCTCATAAGTGTACTTTGTACCAGAGCACCCTAGGCCAAAGGTCAATGATCGATTTTATAATCGTTTCATCTGATCTGAGGCCGTATGTTTTGGACGCTTGGGTGAAGAGAGGGGCGGAGCTGTCAACCGATCACCATCTGGTGGTGAGTTGGGTCAGGGGTGGGGGAAGACTCTGGACAGACCTGGTAAGCCCAAACGGGTAGTGCGGGTAAATTGGGAACGTCTGGAGGAGGCCCCTGTCCGACAGACTTTCAACTCACACCTCCGGCGGAGCTTTTCGTGCATCCCTGTGGAGGCTGGGGGCATTGAACCCGAGTGGACAATGTTCAAAGTTTCCATTGCTGAAGCTGCGGTGAGGAGCTGTGGTCTTAGGGTCTTAGGTGCCTCAAGGGGCGGTAACCCACGAACACCGTGGTGGACACCGGTGGTCAGGGAAGCCGTCCGACTGAAGAAGGAGTCTTTCCGGGATATGTTATCCCAGACGACTCTGGAGGCAGTTGCAAGGTACCGAAGGGCCCGAAGGGCTGCAGCCTCTGCCGTGAAAGAGGCAAAGCAGCGTGTGTGGGAGAAGTTCGGAGAAGACATGGAGAAGGACTTTCGGTCGGCACCAAGGTACTTCTGGAAAACCGTTCGCCACCTCAGGAGGGGGAAGCGGGGAACCATCCAAGCTGTGTACAGTAAGGATGGGACGCTGTTGACCTCAACTGAGGAGGTAATAGGTCGGTGGAAGGAGCACTTTGAGGAACTCCTAAATCCGACTAATACGCCCTTTATGGTAGAGGCAGAGCTGGAGGATGAGGGGGGATTGGCATCAATTTCCCTGGTGGAGGTTGCTGAGGTAGTTGAACAACTCCACAGTGGCAAAGCCCCAGGAATTGATGAGATCCGTCCGGAAATGCTTAAGGCTCTGGGTGTGGAGGGGTTGTCTTGGTTGACACGCCTCTTCAACATTGCGTGGAAGTCTGGGACGGTGCCTAAGGAGTGGCAGACCGGGGTGGTGGTTCCCCTTTTTAAAAAGGGGGACCAGAGGGTGTGTGCCAATTACAGGGGTACACACTTCTCAGCCTCCCCGGTAAAGTCTACTCCAAGGTGCTGGAAAGGAGGGTTCGGCCGACAGTCAAACCTCAGGTTGAAGAGGAATAATGCAGATTCCGTCCTGGTCGTGGAACAACGGACCAGATCTTTACTCTCGCAAGGATCCTGGAGGGAGCCTGGGAGTATGCCCAACCAGTCTCCAGAGGACTTTAGAATCTTTCTTGTTTCACTTGTTTGACTATTTTTCGACATACTATACTATGACTTTTTTCCAACATAGTATACTATGAATTTTCTTGACATACTATACTATGACTTTTTTCAACATACTATACTATGACTTTTTTTTTAAACTTTTTTCGACAAACTATACTATGACTTTTTATGAATTTTTTTGACATACTATACTATGAATTTTTTCAACATACTATACTATGACTTTTTATGACTTTTAATCCATGTTTATTATAGGGGAATTAGCTCAAATGGTAGAGTGCTTGCTTAGCATGTGAGAGATAGTGGGATCTATGCCCACATTCTCCAAAGGACTCACTGATGTTTTTCAGCATACTATGAATTTTCTTGACATACTATACTATGACTTTTTTCAACATACTATACTTTGACTTTTTATGACTTTTTTCAACATACTATACTATGACTTTTTATGACTTTTTCCGACTTTTTTTCGACATGCACATCACTTTTTATCCATGTTTCTTACTACTATGATGTTTTTCGACATACTCTGCTATGACTTTTTATCACTTTTTTTGACAATCTATACTATGAAATTTCTTGACATACTATACTATGACTTTTTTTATTACTTTTTTTTGACAAACTATACTATGAATTTTTAGTATTTTAGTACTCCACCTGGTACCCAGGTACACACGGAGGACACGCTCCACCGGTACCTACCCAGGTACACACGGAGGACACGCTCCACCAGGTACCTACCCAGGTACACACGGAGGACACGCTCCACCGGGTACCTACCCAGGTACACACGGAGGACACGCTCCACCGGGTACCTACCCAGGTACACACAGAGGACACGCTCCACCTGGTACCCAGGTACACACGGGGGACACGCTCCACTGGGTACCTACCCAGGTACACACGGAGGACACGCTCCACCTGGTACCTACCCAGGTACACACGGAGGACACGCTCCACCGGGTACCTACCCAGGTACACACGGAGGACACGCTCCACCGGGTACCTACCCAGGTACACACGGAGGACACGCTCCACCGGGTACCTACCCAGGTACACACGGAGGACACGCTCCACCGGGTACCTACCCAGGTACACACGGAGGACACGCTCCACCGGGTACCTACCCAGGTGCACACAGAGGACACGCTCCACCTGGTACCTACCCAGGTACACACGGAGGACACGCTCCACCGGGTACCTACCCAGGTACACACGGAGGACACGCTCCACCGGGTACCTACCCAGGTACCCGGTGGAGCGTGGAACTAAGGGTGGTTCGGTTCGTCTCCCGGTTTTAGGGTCACGGTTTTCGGTTCTGTACGGTTCTTGTTATTTTTTCTTTTAATCTTTAACACTCCAGAAATATACTTCAGCATATTATATATAGCTTAATTATCCACAATGTAGGATACAGTATTACAAAATAGTTTTTAATAATAATTAATAACTTGACTTGACTTTAAGCCCATTATTGGGACCATCTCTGAGGAAAGCTAGCTGAGATGTTGATACAGCAAGAGGGAAGACATTGATGATTTCAACAAGCTTTTCATTTATTAAGCAACAAAGGAGGATGTGTATTGCCATCTACAGGAACGTATGTGCCTTTTTAGCACACGAAGATTGAAATATTACAGAATATCATTTGAAATAACTTGCATTTATCAAACTGCCAACTTCAGTGTAGCTCTTACAAAGATGGTATTCTTTAAAACAAAAAGAGAGGAACTCTTAAAGCTCCGTTGAATAAGTCAGAAAACATTAAACATAAAAAAGCTGCGATTGTTTTTGTATGGTTCTTTAAAAAATAATAAGGAAACTTTTTAGGGAGAATAAAATTACTCTGGGCTGAGTTTTCCCGGTAATCTATCTGCACCTCTGCTCTTCAGCAATACAAGACGGTATTGTCTTACGAGCGATCTCATTTTCTACCAGACATACACAAACATCACATCACAGTATAGTGTCTCATTCAACTCTTAATGTGCACATTGCTAGCCAACAGGAGCAATTAGAATAGACTGGAAAACCTTCTTTGAGTTATAACAATATATGTGAAAAACATGAGGAACAATGTTTTATACTCTCCAACAATTTCAGTGGGCAAAGTTAAACAGTACGTGGGATTGGGTGACTGCACAGATAACAACAACAATATAACGTCTAACGGTAGGTTCCACACAGCAATATTTCCCTTCGCTGAATGGAGACGATATCCGTCCTGATTGGGCGAGATGAGAGGGACTCGCCGAGGGGAACGAAACAAAGTTGACGAAAGTTTAACTTTATTCAAATGAGGACCACTCGAGAACCAATCAGGTCCGTGTGTTTGTGTTTAGAGGCGGGACTTACAAAAACAGTACGACCAAGATGGCGGAGGTCATCAGCGCTGTATCATGAACATTAGTATGTGATTAAAATGTTTCTACATGAACATTGGTACTTGTATCAACATGAATTGTGATTTATACGACACACAAACTCAGTCAGGGCACATACACCACTAAACAGACCACTGTAGATGTTAGTTTAAACACTAACTTTTCTTTTTTTACAGGTTATGTTTTCTTATAATAGCCCCTAAAGGCAACATATATAAAGAAAACAGGATGGGGCCAAGAATATAACCCTGGGGTACCCCACAGGAGAGAGGAGCAGCTGACGAGAAGTCACCAATCATGACAGAGAAGCTTCTATTTGTCAAATAGGATCTAAACCATGTAAGTACTGAGCCTCGGATGCCTGCACACTGATCAAGGCGAGAGAGGACTGCATGATCCACTGTATCAAACGCCGCTGTGAGGTCCAACAGCACTAAAACATCCACAGTCAAGGCAGTATCACTGTGCACTCTAAGCAGTGCAGACTCAGTGCTGTGACGTGATCTAAAACCAGATTGAAATTGTTCAAACACACAGTTCAGTTGCAAAAAGGCTTGTAACTGTATAAAAACAACTTTTTCAAAACCTTTGACAGAAAAGGAAGATGTGGGGTCAAGCTGAGGCTTGTTAAGTAGGGGCCTGACCACAGCATGTTTAAAAGCAGCTGGGACAGAACCTAAGCTAAGACAGGAATTAAAAAAAGTAAGAAGACTTGACCCAATGGTGCTATTAAAAGCCTCCTTCACTATCCTGGCAGGAACAATGTCTAAAGGACAGCTGGTCGGTTTCATGTGTTGCACTACCTCAGTTAGCAATGTCAGAGAAACTGGCTTAAATTCCCCAAACACAGCAGAGGGCCCAGGAGCAGCAGGTACAAACACATTGAGATTAGCACTGGCGTTTTGCCTGACAGATGCAACTTTGTCAATAAAATAACAGAGCAAATTCTCACATGTACTGTTTGAAACATCTGTTGGAACAGAGGTGCATGGATTCACAACAGAGTTTATCACATTGAATAACACTCTAGGTTCATGGCAACTGCTAGCTATGACAGATGAGAGATGCTGCATCTTCGCCGCCTTCACAGCCTTCTGGTATGCTGCTAGACTGTCCCTTAATAAACCCAGAGATACATGCAAATTGTCCTTCTTCCACCTTCGTTCAGCTTTTTCTGCAGTGTTGCTTAAGGGCCCCTGTGGTGTCATTTAGCCAAGGGTCCGCCTTAGGTTTAATAGTTTTAGTCCGAACAGGGGCAATAGAGTCTAAAATGTCAGTGCATGTGGAGTGGAACACAGAGAGAATGTTATCTGGGGAAGAGGGAGATACCAGACCATTCTTTGCATAAAACTGTGAGCCCACAAACACAGAAGCAAACTCTCCAGCTGTAGAGGAGGTGATGCAGCGGCGCCTAGAAGCTGAGGATATAGGCCTACTAGCAGGTGGCAGAACACTGATCTCAAACCTGATGGGGAAGTGATCTGAAATACCAGTTTCTGTTATTTCACTGAGTGAAACTGAAAGCCCATATGAGATGATGAGATCCAGGGTGTGGCCAAGATGATGTGTCGGCCCTTCCACACATTGATTAAGGCCAAATGAGTTCAAAAGAGTTTTAAAATCATGAGCAAGTGGGTTAGAGGGGCAACACACATGGATATTTCAGTCCCCACAAACCAGGAGCTTGGCAGGGCTGACGCCATAGATGGGCCGGTATGGACGCCAGGAAAGGCGGCGGCGTAGATTGACCGTCAGAGCCGTAGATC
>NW_027595511.1:0-10000 GCF_031162955.1 Sander vitreus | reverse complement strand
TCCTGACCTGAGAGTCTCCAGTGTGCAGTGTGGACTCTTGAGTCCAACAGAGATCAGCTTCCCTCCTGAATCCTGCAGGTCGTTGTTACTCAGGTCCAGATCTCTCAGACTAGAGGACTGGGAGCTGAGAACTGAGGACAGAGCTTCGCAGCTTCTCTCTGACAGATTACAGACACTCAGTCTGGAGAGACAACAGGAAGGAAACAAGATATTTATATTTAACTCCTGTTGAAAGATATCAGATTATTTAAAAGGTACAATATGTAACATTGCTTCATTAAAATGTCTAAAAACAAACATACCTATGTTATATATTTGTATGAGTTGTGTTACACTATCCCAAAATGTTTCCACCAAATTACAATTCCAGAAAAATCAGTTATTTCATTTTTGACATGGGACGTTTCCTTTATTCGCCTGTAAGTGGCGTCATATAACCTATTACCCTCCAGTTACTCGCAACTTCCGTCAAAACATCCATCCATCCATCTTCATCCGCTTATCCGGGGTCGGGTCGCGGGGGCAGCAGCTCCAGCAGGGGACCCCAAACTTCCCTTTCCCGGGCCACATTAACCAGCTCCGACTGGGGGATCCCGAGGCGTTCCCAGGCCAGGTTAGAGATATAATCCCTCCACCTAGTCCTGGGTCTCCCCCGAGGCCTCCTCCCAGCTGGACGTGCCTGGAACACCTCCCTAGGGAGGCGCCCAGGGGGCATCCTTACCAGATGCCCGAACCACCTCAACTGGCTCCTTTCGACGCAAAGGAGCAGCGGCTCTACTCCGAGCTCCTCACGGATAACTGAGCTTCTCACCCTATCTCTAAGGGAGACGCCAGCTACCCTCCTGAGGAAACCCATTTCGGCCGCTTGTACCCTGGATCTTGTTCTTTCGGTCATGACCCAGCCTTCATGACCATAGGTGAGGGTAGGAACAAAAACTGACCGGTAGATTGAGAGCTTTGCCTTCTGGCTCAGCTCTCTTTTCGTCACAACGGTGCGATAAATTGAATGTAATACCGCACCTGCTGTGCCGATTCTCCGACCAATCTCCCGCTCCATTGTCCCCTCACTCGCGAACAAGACCCCAAGGTACTTGAACTCCTTCACTTGGGGTAAGGACTCATTCCCTACCTGGAGAAGGCACTCCATCGGTTTCCTGCTGAGAACCATGGCCTCCGATTTAGAGGTGCTGATCCTCATCCCAGCCGCTTCACACTCGGCTGCGAACCGATCCAGTGAGTGCTGAAGGTCACAGGCCGATGATGCCATCAGGACCACATCATCTGCAAAAAGCAGCGATGAGATCCCCAGCCCACCGAACTGCAACCCCTCTCCACCCCGACTACGCCTCGATATCCTGTCCATAAATACTACAAACAGGATTGGTGACAAAGCGTAGCCCCTGGCGGAGGCCAACTCTCACCTGAAACGAGTCCGACTTACTGCCGAGAACCCGGACACAGCTCTCGCTTTGGTCGTACAGAGATTGGATGGCCCTGAGAAGGGACCCCCTCACCCCGTACTCCCGCAGCACCTCCCACAGTATCTCCCGGGGCACCCGGTCATACGCCTTCTCCAGATCCACAAAACACATGTAGACTGGTTGGGCATACTCCCAGGCTCCCTCCAGGATCCTTGCGAGAGTAAAGATCTGGTCCGTTGTTCCACGACCAGGACGGAATCCGCATTGTTCCTCTTCAACCTGAGATTCGACTATCGACCGAACCCTCCTTTCCAGCACCTTGGAGTAGACTTTACCGGGGAGGCTGAGAAGTGTGATACCCCTGTAATTGGCACACACCCTCTGGTCCCCCTTTTAAAAAAGGGGAACCACCACCCCGGTCTGCCACTCCTTAGGCACCGTCCCAGACTTCCACGCAATGTTGAAGAGGCGTGTCAACCAAGACAACCCCTCCACACCCAGAGCTTTAAGCATTTCTGGACGGATCTCATCAATTCCTGGGGCTTTGCCACTGTGGAGTTGTTTAACTACCTCAGCAACCTCCACCAGGGAAATTGATGCCAATCCCCCTCATCCTCCAGCTCTGCCTCTACCATAGAGGGCGATTAGTCGGATTTAGGAGTTCCTCAAAGTGCTCCTTCCACCGCCTCTATTACCTCCTCAGTTGAGGTCAACAGCGCCCCATCCTTACTGTACACAGCTTGGATGGTTCCCCGCTCCCCCTCCTGAGGTGGCGAACGGTTTTCCAGAAGTACCTTGGTGCCGACCGAAAGTCCTTCTCCATGTCTTCTCCGAACTTCTCCCACACACGCTGCTTTGCCTCTTTCACGGCAGAGGCTGCAGCCCTTCGGGCCCTTCGGTACCTTGCAACTGCCTCCGGAGTCGCCTGGGATAACATATCCCGGAAAGACTCCTTCTTCAGTCGGACGGCTTCCCTGACCACCGGTGTCCACCACGGTGTTCGTGGGTTACCGCCCCTTGAGGCACCTAAGACCCTAAGACCACAGCTCCTCACCGCAGCTTCAGCAATGGAAACTTTGAACATTGTCCACTCGGGTTCAATGCCCCCCAGCCTCCACAGGGATGCACGAAAAGCTCCGCCGGAGGTGTGAGTTGAAAGTCTGTCGGACAGGGGCCTCCTCCAGACGTTCCCAATTTACCCGCACTACCCGTTTGGGCTTACCAGGTCTGTCCAGAGTCTTCCCCCACCCCCTGACCCAACTCACCACCAGATGGTGATCGGTTGACAGCTCCGCCCCTCTCTTCACCCGAGTGTCCAAAACATATGGCCTCAGATCAGATGAAACGATTATAAAATCGATCATTGACCTTTGGCCTAGGGTGCTCTGGGTACCAAGTACACTTATGAGCATCCCTATGTTCGAACATGGTGTTCGTTATAGACAATCCATGACTAGCACAGAAGTCCAACAACAAACAACCACTCTGGTTTAGATCAGGGAGGCCGTTCCTCCCAATCACGCCTCTCCATGTGTCTCCATCATTACCCACGTGCGCGTTGAAGTCCCCCCCAGCAGAACTATGGAGTCCCCAACTGGAGCCCCATACAGGACTCCACTCAAGGTCTCCAAGAAGGCCGAATACTCTGAACTCTTGTTTGGTGCATATGCACAAACAACAGTCAGAGTTTTCCCCCCACAACCCGCAGGCGTAGGGAGGCGACCCTCTCGTCCCACCGGGTTAAACTCCAACGTAGCGGCGCTCAGCCGGGGGCTTGTGAGTATCCCCACACCCGCCCGGCGCCTCACACCCTGGGCAACTCCGGAGAAGAAAAGAGTCCAACCCCTATCCAGGAGTATGGTTCCAGAACCGAGACTGTGCGTAGAGGTAAGCCCCCACCAGATCTAACCGGTAGCGCTCCACCTCCCGCACAAGTTCCGGCTCCTTCCCCCACAGAGAGGTGACATTCCACGTCCCCCAGAGCCAGCCTCTGCTGCCCGGGTCTGGTCCGTCGAGGCCCCTGACCTTCACTGCCACCCATGTGGCAGCGCACCCGACCCCAGCGGTTCCTCCCACAGGTGGTGGGCCCATGGGATGGAGGGATGTCCGCCACGTAGCTTTTTCGGGCTGTGCCCGACCGGGCTCCGTGGCAAACCCGGCCACCAGACGCTCGCTGACGAGCCCTCCATCTGGGCCTGGCTCCAGACGGGGGCCCCGGGCTTCCTCCGGGCAGGGTCACTTCATCCCTTCCTCGATTTTTCATAGGATTTTTGAACCATTCTTTGTCTGGCCCCTCACCTGAGACCACTTTGCCTTGGGAGACCCTACCAGGAGCACAAAGCTCCAGACAACACAGCCCTCAGGTTCATAGGGACACACAAACCTCTCCACCACGATAAGGTGATGGTTCCCGGAGAAAAACACTGGCACCCAAATGATATGTTCAGGAGTAACTGTAAATCATACAATGACACAGAAAGAAATACTCATAATTGTAATAATGCTTAAGTAATGTTTTGCCACACAGCATCATTTTGTGATTAATTACATGTCACTTTGCAACTCAGTAATACAGCAGAGATCTTATTTATTGATACATATCAATATCAATCCAGCTTATTGTTACTACAATGTTCTGGTTAACAAGTAGCTAACGTTAATGCTAATGCTATGTGGGTAACATTATAGAGTTACAACATTGTTCAACACTCTCATTAAGTTATTAGTAACATGATTGTTTTGACCACAGATAAAAGCAGCGCTGGGCTAACCCACGAATGAGTTCACTGGTAACGTTAACGTTAGCTGTTTAGATAGACGACTAATCAAATCCTAATTTAGTCAGCTAGCACATCCCGGACGGTCTGCCTCACTCCCACGGCGCAGATAAATTTCAGTCGGGATGACAGCTGACAACAGCCCTGGGACATACAGTTACCGTTGTTAGCCCCCAGTCAGCTAGCAGCCAGCCTCTACCATTACAGCAATCTGTACCCGGCCAGCACTTACCTCCAGTGCCAGGTGCCGTTAATGAAGCGTCGGGAAACAGTTTTTACAGTAAGCTAAATTAACCCGACAAAAGTTGGGTTAACGCCGAACTGAGCACACGAGAGACGTTAGCATGGACGGGAATGAGCTATTATCCCTCAAACATGTCAGCTCATGGGAAAGAGAGAAAGGTCGATACAGAGTGCAGAGTTTTTAACCAAACATGGACTTCTAAGTATATATTTACTGAAGTCAAAGGTAAAGCCGTGTGCTCAGTTTGCGGAGAACAGATCACTGTGTTAAAGGATTATAATTTGAATCGCCACTACACTTAACACGCAGAGAAATACAACTTGACTGATGCAGAGCGGGCACGGCAACAAGGAATCCAAAGATGCAGCAGTTAAGACCAGCTTTGTGATATCTCATAAAATCGCCAAAAACTGTAAGCCATTTTCTGAAGGGGAGTTTATTAAAGGTGCTCTAAGCAATGTCATGCTTTTTTAGGCTACAACATTTTTTGTCACATACAGCAAACATCTCCTCACTATCTGCTAGCTGCCTGTCCCCTGAACACACTGTAAAACATCTCCTCACTATCTGCTAGCTGCCTGTCCCCTGAACACACTGTAAAAACATCTCCTCACTATCTGCTAGCTGCCTGTCCCCTGAACACACTGTAAAACATCTCCTCACTATCCGCTAGCTGCCTGTCCCCTGAACACACTGTAAAAAACATCTCCTCACTATCTGCTAGCTGCCTGTCCCCTGAACACACTGTAAAAAACGCGTCTCTGTAGACAGCCCAGGCTCCACAAACGGCAACAAAAACAAACCGCGCCAACCTGCACCACCAAACATAACAAACAGAGTTCCAGCCAATAACAGACAAGAAGTGTGCGGAAGGGAGGGGGAGGGGACAGGATGAGGAGGAGGGAGGGGCGAGCTAGCCTCATTATGTTTGACAATACTTTCAAGGTCAACAAGAAGTGACGTCACCCAACATGGCTTAGAGCACCTTTAAAGAGTGTTTGGTGGACAAAATTAATATTGAGCAGAACTGAGTTCATCCTATTGGTCCACGGCGCTCCACAACAGTCCCAGTTTTACATGTGGCCCTCGGGGAAATTAATTACCTGGGATGCTGTCCACTCACAATCTTCCTCATCATCATCATCATCACCACACAGACCCTCTAGCAGCTTTTTAGATTTAGCATCATTCTGCTCTTTGTTAGAACTGTTTTTTCTTTTGCTGGATCTTGTAGTTACATCCATCTCATCAGACACATTTTCAGCCAGAGCATCATCAACCACATTTGTAATATTCTGACTGCAGCTTGTCTTATTTGCACTGCCTTTCTTTTTCCCTGTCTGTCTGTTATTTTCTGCTGCCTCAGTAGACTGGGCATTTCCTTCATTATCAGTTGTATTTCCACACTCATGTGGTACAACATTATTCTCTTTTTCCTGCTTGTCTAACTCTGAAACCTCTGCAGTTTCTGCACACTGTTGCGCACCTGCCGAGTCTGAGTCAGCCGCAGGTGGCGCAACATCTGAGTCTGAACCCCCCAGAGGCGACTCTGCGCCCTGTCGGCCAAACCGCCCGACTCAGCGGGACCGGGAGCCATCTCAGCCGAAACACCCGGCCCCGGGACCGGGTCGCGGGACCGGGGAACCGCCCATCGACCGCCCGGCCCCCCAGACTCGGGGGCCGGCCGACGCGGACAGGAACGGACCAAATGACCCTCCTCCCCACATCCAAAACACTTCATGGAATCAGAAGTCACAAAAACAACATAGCTGAAGCCTTCCACTTTAAAACTGAACGTTAGATTTAGATCAGCCGCGTTGTCTTTCAGAGTCATGAAGACTTGTCTTCTATGACACACTACGTGCTTGAGTTTCGGGATTTACAACCTAGCAGAACCATTTTAATGGGAGACATCAGCTGGCCGTACCGTGACAGCTCTCTGGCCAAATCCTCATTTTTTAATAAACGGAGGTACGTTTGAAATCATGATTCTTTTAGCTGGGCTCACCAGCGGGAGAACCGTGAAAGTATCCCGGATAACAATTCCTCTTTCTACCACAGTCTCAACCTTTCGCCACATCATCCAAGAAAATAACCACAGCCTTGTTCATACGGGAGGCAGACTTCACACTATCAAACCCCACCACTCTCCCGACAGCATAGCTGGCCTCCTCCACTGAACAGCCCACATGCGGGGAAATCTCACCGCATGTCGGCGTGTCAGCTCTCTAGCACCGCATGGTGCACGCCAAACACGGGCATAATGCCCGGCTGACACCCAAACTACCTGAACACAACCCACCACCAACTAATAACTAACAACTACACAACAAGATAAACACGTACAAAACCCCCAAATAAACAGAAAAACAGAGATAGAAACTCACACGCTCCGTAGACTCACTCAGCACTCACACTCACACATCCACTCAGAGAGAGAGAGAGAGAGAGAGAGAGAGAGAGAGAGAGAGAGAGAGAGAGAGAGACAGAGAGAGAGAGAGAGAGAGAGAGAGAGACAGAGAGAGAGAGAGAGAGAGAGAGAGAGAGAGAGAGAGAGAGAGAGAGAGAGAGAGAGAGAGAGAGAGAGAGAGAGAGAGAGAGAGAGAGAGAGAGAGAGAGAGAGAGAGAGAGAGAGAGAGAGAGAGAGAGAGAGAGAGAGAGAGAGAGAGAGAGAGAGAGACAGAGAGAGAGAGAGAGAGAGAGAGAGAGAGAGAGAGAGAGAGAGAGAGAGAGAGAGAGACAGAGAGAGAGAGAGAGAGAGAGAGAGAGAGAGAGAGAGAGAGAGAGAGAGAGAGAGAGAGAGAGAGAGAGAGAGAGAGAGAGACAGAGAGAGGGAGGGAGAGAGGGAGGTAGAGAGACAGAGAGAGAGAGAGAGACAGAGAGAGAGAGACAGAGAGAGAGAGAGAGAGAGAGAGAGAGAGAGAGAGAGAGAGAGAGAGAGAAGTGAATGTGTATATATAGAGAGAGACAGAGACCAATATACAAATAAGCAACATAACTTAAAGCTGCAAGCAGCGATGGACGGGCCCTCGCTCCTCTGTGCGCATCGGGGTTACCGGCGTTCGCCGCTCCTTTCGACCGTGCATTTGCACGGCACTCAGACACTGCAAATCGTCACCAATGAAAAGGGAACTCCCTGCTGAGTTCAACGATACCTCACACAAGACTCTATGTCATACAGTTCATTAGCTGTGAAAAGGGGCGTGGCTATATTATAGGGGGTGGATCAAACCATCACCAATTAAAAAGGAACTCTCTGCTGAGTTCATTGATACCTCACATAAGACTCAACCTTAAAAGGGTCAGCATTTATGAAAGGGGGCGTGGCTTAAACATAGGGGGCGGGCCAAACCATCACTAATGAAGAAGGAACTCTCTGCTGAGTTCAATGACACCTCACACAAGCCTCTACCTTAAACGGTTCAAATGTTATTAAAGGGGGCGTGGTCTGAGTAAGGGGGCGTGGTCTGAGTAAGTGGGCGTGGTAAAGTATATGGGGCTGCTCAGTATCACATGTAGACCACACATTCTAAGTTTCATGTAAATCGGATGATGTTTGCCATATAAGGTAGATTTCCTGTTGCCAGCGGGGGGCGCTATGACCAAAAGTAAATATTGGCCTGTAGATGTCCTTAGACCTGGACCCTTGTCAATCGTGAGAAATTTCGGGCAGATACGACAACATACATTCAAGTTACAACAATATCTTTGTTCATCGCTAAACACTTACGCCACGCCCACTCCGTTTGATGAAAAGTTTTTCTTTTAATAACTTTTCATCTTTAAGGTGTTGAGATGGTACAGTCCAAATTTGAAGTCCGCCAGATGAAATCTCTTGGAGGAGTTTGTTAAAGTCTAGCACCTTGACTTTTAGGCCTACTTCCTGTTGCCACTAGGGGGCGCTATGACTTTAAGTAAATATCAGCCTTGATTTGTCCTCAAGTTTGGACTCTTATGAATCCTGAAAAGTTATGAGACAATGTACAGTCAAGTTACACCCACTTCCTGTTTTGATGGCGAAACGCACAAAATGGCCGCCACGCCACGGCCACGCCCTATGACGAAACATTTTCTTTTAACAACTTTTCATCTTTAACGTCTTAAGATGGCACAGACTGAATTGAAAGTTGATAATATTCTTGTTTTCATGTTGTTGCTGATATCCATCAGTTTTGTTCATATTGATACATTTTGTTGACATGATGAATGTTAACCTTATGCTCTATAGTCTGCATCCTACTGTACAACTGGATGTAAATGTGTAACATGTTTCCCTGTTTATGTGCTTTAGCAATACTGTATGTCAATATGGTCATGCTACTAAAGCCTCTTTGAATTAGAGAGAGAGAGTTTAAGAGATCAGCAGCAAGATATGACTTCCTCATAAATATGTATATATTATTGGTTAAGAGTCTAGTTTAAAGAGACCATATAGAAGAAAAGAAAGGTGAAGCCTACAGGAACAAACTGAGCAAGTTAGTTTGAGAAAACCTACCCTGGATTTTAAATATTTCCAGCAAAAGAAATCTGGACATGGGTTAAAATAACATGTTAGCAACCAAACCAACAAGGAATATATAAGGAAGATCCAAACAACAGTCAAGACAAGGAGACACCTGCGACAAAGATCCTGGACAAGGGCACTAAAAGGACACAGAACTGGGCCCTGACAGTTAATTTGGCAAAAACCAAGATTGTAATCGTCCAAAAGAAAGCCAGATCCCAGGCAACCAGACACCTTTTCACTCTAGGAAACACGGTCCTAGAGCATTCACAATGTTGTGATTACCTCGGCCTGAAACTCAGTGCCTCAGGAAGCTTTGACCTTGCAGTGAATGCGCTAAAAGAGAAAGCTTGTAGAGCTCTCTATGCCATCAAAAGGAATTTTAGTAAAATACAAATTCCAATTAACATCTGGTGCAAAATTTTTGACAGTGTCATCATGCCAATTGCACTGTATGGATGTGAGATTATGGGGTCCACTCAGTAAGCTCGACTACACTAGATGGAATAAACACCCCATAGAATCCCTGCATGCAGGGTTTATTAGAAATATTCTCAGGGTCCAAAGGAAAACACCCACAAATGCATGCAGGGCAGAATTAGGCAGATTCCCATTGGCTTTAAACATACAAAAAAGATGATTAAAATTCTGGATACATCTGAAATCCAGTGCAGGAAATACCATAAAGTTTCAAACAATCAAAACCCAAGAGGTCAGCCCTGAAACCAGTCCTGTCTGTCAGTTGGTTCTGAAGTTAACTAATACACTAACCCATCCATCTCAGACCAGCACTGCTTTCCAAAATCAGATCAAAGTCAAACAAATTATGAATGAAAGTAAGAAGAAATACCTGGAACATTGGGATGATCAAACAAAAATACAATCCAAATTAGAAAGCTCCTTCTCACTAAAAAGAGATGAATTGGCAGAGTACCTCTCCACCCTCAGAGATACAAAGCAGAGACAGATTCTTACCAAGTACAGGCTCAGTGACCACAGCCTCGCCGTAGAGAAAGACCGGTACAGGTACAGGCTCAGTGACCACAGCCTCGCC
>NW_027595510.1:82500-87126 GCF_031162955.1 Sander vitreus | reverse complement strand
AAATTTCAAGCAGATATGACAACGTACACTGTAGTTACAGCCACTTTCTCGTTCATCGCTTAAACACTCAAAATGGACGCCACGCCACGCCCACAAAGTTTGACCAAAAGTTTTTCTTTTTAACAACTTTTCATATTTAACATCTTAAGATGGCACAGACCGAAGTTGAAGTCGATCGGATGAAATCTCTAGGAGGAGTTCGTTAAAGAGTACGACATGCGGAAATTTTAGACGGTCCCTAAGGTGTTGTAGCTTGTAGACGGTCCCTAAGGTGTTGTAGCTTGTAGACGGTCCCTAAGGTGTTGTAGCTTGTAGACGGTCCCTAAGGTGTTGTAGCTTGTAGACGGTCCCTAAGGTGTTGTAGCTTGTAGCTTTTTTGTACGTCTTGACATGCAACATATGTGTACCAAGTTTCGTGAGTCTACGTTAAATGCACTGCAGGGGCTCAATTCTTTGTGTGTACTGGGTCTCTGTGTACTAGGTCTGTGTGTACTGGGTCTGTGTGTACTGGGTCTGTGTGTACTGGGTCTGTGTGTACTGGGTCTGTGTGTACTAGGTCTGTGTGTACTGGGTCTGTGTGTACTAGGTCTGTGTGTACTGGATCCATGTGTACTGGGTCTCTATGTACTGGGTCTCTGTGTTATTAAATGGTGATTATTAACTGAGCAGCTAATCAACAAATAAAAAAAAATCCAATACTTTCCATCTTCTTCTTCTTAACACCAACATGTTATTCCATTCTCAAATGTTTAAACTCACAACTTTAAAGTACTTGAGAAACATAAACACCTTAGGGATCGTCTACAAACTACAACTCCTTAGGAACCGTCTACATTGTGTTGTAGTTTGTAGACGGTCCCAAGAGTTGTAGTTTAAAGAAGGTCCCTAAGGAGTTGTAGTTTTGTAGACGGTCCCTAAGGAGTTGTAGCTTGTAGACGGTCCCTAAGGAGTTGTAGCTCGTAGACGGTCCCTAAGGAGTTGTAGTTTTTAGACGGTCCCAGGAGTTGTAGTTTAAAGACGGTCCCTAAGGAGTTGTAGTTTGTAGACGGTCCCTAAGGAGTTGTAGTTTGTAGACGGTCCCTAAGGTGTTGTAGTTTGTAGACGGTCCCTAAGGTGTTTTAGTTTGTAGACGGTCCCTAAGGTGTTTTAGTTTGTAGACGGTCCCTAAGGAGTTGTATCTTGTAGACGGTCCCTAAGGTGGTGTAGTTTTGTAGAGGAGTTGTAGCTTGTAGACGGTCCCTAAGGTGTTGTAGCTTGTGGACGGTCCCTAAGGAGTTGTAGTTTGTAGACGGTCCCAGGAGTTGTAGTTTAAAGACGGTCCCTAAGGAGTTGTAGCTTATAGACGGTCCCTAAGGTGTTTTAGTTTGTAGACGGTCCCTAAGGAGTTGTAGTTTGTAGACGTTCCCTAAGGAGTTGTAGCTTGTAGACGGTCCCTAAGGAGTTGTAGTTTGTAGACGGTCCCTAAGGAGTGTAGTTTGTAACTGCTGCTGCCACACACACACACACACACACACAGAGACAGACAGACAGGCACACAGAAGACACACACACACAGAGAGAGACACACACAAACACACACACACACACACACAGAGAGAGACACACACACACACACACACACACACACGGGGAAACGTTGAGCAAAAAGAAGTCAGTTCAGAGCCAGAAGAATGAAAAGTAGCACGGTCGACGTGAAGACAACACAAACATTAAAATGTGAAGTCAAACAGCCGAGGTTGTAACTTACATGTTGTGAATGTCCACAGCTTCCCTCTGCTCTGATGGTTCTCCCTTTCTGTGCCGACGGAGACTGCTCTCAACACTTTAGTGATCCTCTTCATACACTCTGGCTGTCCCTTTGTTGTCGTCATTTGAATATTAAAATATCAACGTGCCAGATCTGTGTCATCAGGCCCTGATTGGCTAACCGGGAGATTCCCCAGTGGGCCGGTCTGGTGTTTCTGGTTGTGAGGGTCTGGTTGAAATGATATTTGAATATCATCGATGCTGTCCCTAGGACACCTGCACTCGCAGCCCACTCTTTGTGTTTACAGTATTTATTCATTCTTGCAGCCCAATTCAGTTTTATTTATAGTATCAAATCATAACAGGAGCTATCTCGAGACACTTTACAGATAGAGTAGGTCTAGACCACACTCTATAATTTACAAAGACCCAACAATTCCAGTAATTCCCCCAAGAACGACCATTTAGTGCGACAGTGGCGAGGAAAACTCCCTTTAGGGAGAATCCTGGGACAGACCCAGGCTCTTGGTAGGCGGTGTCTGACGGTGCTGGTTGGGGGTGTGATGGACACTGGCAGTAATAGTCACAATAAAGATAATGGAACAGTGACTACAAATGGTAGTTGTAGTAGTTCATGGCATAGCAGGGCATGGCTGGATTTCAGCAGGGCACAGCAGGGCACCGTAGAGCGTAGCAGGACGCAGCAGGGCACCGTAGAGCGTAGCAGGTGTAGTGAAGCAGGACCACAGCGACAGCTGCAACCAAGATCTTGGGGCCATCCTAATCCAAGGAAATATGCTGGGAAAAAGAAACATAAGGACTCTGGGGATCTCCTCACTCCCTAACTATACGCTTTATCAAAGAGGAGGGTTTTCAGTTTATTCTTAAATGTGGTGACAGTGTCTGCCCCCCGAACCCAGACTGGGAGCTGGTTCCACAGGAGAGGAGCCTGATAGCTGAAGGCTTTGGCTCCTGAACCCAGACCGGGAGCTGGTTCCACAGGAGAGGAGCCTGATAGCTGAAGACTTTGGCTCCTGAACCCAGACCGGGAGCTGGTTCCACAGGAGAGGAGCCTGATAGCTGAAGACTTTGGCTCCTGAACCCAGACCGGGAGCTGGTTCCACAGGAGAGGAGCCTGATAGCTGAAGACTATGGCTCCTGAACACAGACCGGGAGCTGGTTCCACAGGAGATGAGCCTGATAGCTGAAGGCTTTGGCTCCTGAACCCAGACCGGGAGCTGGTTCCACAGGAGAGGAGCCTGATAGCTGAAGGCTTTGGCTCCCATCCTACTTTTAGAGACTCTAGGAACCACGAGAAGCTCTGAGTTCTGGGAGCGCAGTGCTCTAGTGGGACAATAAGGTACTAAGAGCTCTTCAAGATATGAAGGTGCTTGACCATTTAGAGCTTTGTAGGTCAGGAGAAGGATTTTTAATTCAATCCTGGATTTTACAGGAAGCCAATGCAGAGAAGCTAATACAGGAGAAATATGATCTCCCCTCTTCGTTCTTGTCAGGACACGCGCTGCAGCATTCTGGATCAGCTGGAGAGTCTTAAGGGACTTATTTGGGCAGCCTGATAGTAAGGAATTACAGTAGTCCAGCCTAGAAATAACGAATGCAAGGACTAGTGTTTCAGCATCGTTTTGAGACAGGATTCCTAATTAATAATAAGACCCAGTACACATAGACCCAGTACACATAGACCCAGCACACATAGACCCAGTTTCATGATGTGATGACAGGATTTTGGGTTAGTGAAAAGAGAGGACCACTCTGTGGTTTAACAGTTTATTTAGACTCAGAGAAAACTATTCTTTGGTTACATAAAACTCAAGAAACAACATGATCATCAGAATCAGATTTTACATAAATATCATCAGATATTCAACAGAAATTCACACGTTAAGAGGAAAAAAAAATATTATGAAATTTTTTCTTACGACTTTTTTCCCAAAATATTATGATTTTTTCCCCAAAATATTACGACTTTTTTCCCAAAATATTATGACTTTTTTCCCCAAAATATTACGACTTTTTCCCAAAATATTACGACATTTTTCCCAAAAAATTATGATTTTTTCCAAAATATTACCAAATTTTTCTTAAAATATTACGACATTTTTCACAAAATATTATGAAATTTTTCTTAAAATATTACGACATTTTTCCCAAAATATTACCACTTTTTTTCCCAAAATATTCCGACTTTTTTCCCCAAAATATTCCGACTGTTTTCCCCAAAATATTACGATTTTTTTCCCAAAAATATTACGACTTTTTTCCCAAAATATTACGATTGTTTTTCTCCAAAATATTACAACTTTTTCCCAAAATATTCAAAAATACAAATTTTTTCTTTCACAAAATATTATGAAATTTTTTCTTAAAATATTACGACATTTTTCCCAAAATATTACCACTTTTTTTCCCAAAATATTCCGACTTTTTTCCCCAAAATATTCCGACTGTTTTCCCCAAAATATTACGATTGTTTTCCCAAAATATTACGACTTTTTTACAAAATATTACGACTTTTTTCCCCAAGCTATTACGACTTTTTTCCCCAAAATATTACGACTGTTTTCCCAAAATATTACGACTTTTTTCCCAAAATATTACGACTTTTCTCCCAAAATATTTACTTTGAGAAATAAGTAAAGTACCTCATCTCAACAGCATTATTACTGAAGTACAGTATTTGAGTAAATGTACTTAGTTACATTCTGCTGGTTTTTACTTGGAACAGATGAAATTAAGCTGGTGGTCGTCGTGCTTTTTGACCCACGTTCCCTGTCGGTTCATGGCTCCAGCCGTGGTGCAGTCGTCCTCAGGCTGGCCGGGGCCCCAGTTGGTGTAGCAGACCGTCTCATCAGTGACCCA
>NW_027595510.1:65000-72500 GCF_031162955.1 Sander vitreus | reverse complement strand
GTGTGTGTGGCTAGGGTCATCCGGTTGAAAACCTCGTCCTCTTCGGCTAGTAACTAATGTGACAAAAACGTTGAAATAAGCAGAAAAATAACCTTGAAAAAGCGCCACCTCTTGGAGACGTTTGTTTATTTTATTCATTACAATATAGCTGTTTGGCCCCAGCGTATGGATATGTTGTCCCACCCCTAGTCTGAGCCAATCAGAGCCATCTGGGTCTGTCCTGCTCGCTGAGTGTTTAAACATTAATCACAGGTTGTTGTTTCAGTGATCAGTAATGAGTCGACTCAGCAGTTTGTTGGAAAAGACGACTTATTATTAATCAGATCACAGGAAAAACATGCAAACACAAAGCTCACACACATATATATTAGGGGCTGCACCCTCTTAATCTAAATCAGCCTGTGTGTGTGTGTGTGTGTGTGTGTGTGTGTGTGTGTGTGACGGCGTTCAGGCAGCCAATAGGATCAGAGCAGAGTGGTCACATGGAGGTAACTGTGTCTTCAGGGCCGTCTATCGCCAGGTTTTCGTAAGCGTTCTCGTCTTCTTTGCTCCTGATGGATATTTTCTTATTAAAACTGAGAACATTCAGTGATAGAAGAGTACGCCTATGAGTAGTAGTTGTACTTTTAAGTTGTACTTGTACCTGACCATGTCCAGACTGGTCTCGTACGTGTTCCCGTCCACGTCGTCTCGTCTCACCAACTCCACAGCGCTCTTCCTCCTGCAGACACGTGCACGTTATTACCAAACATTATTATTATTTAAAACAATACATTATTATTATCATTATTATTATTCTCCCTGTGTGTGTGTCTGTCTGTGTGTGGGTGTGTGTGTGTGTGTGTGTGTGTGTGTCCCTGTGTGTGTGTGTGTGTGTGTGTGTGTGTGTGTCCCTGTGCGTGTGTTTGTGTGTGTGTGTCCCTGCGCGTGTTTGTATGTGTGTGTCCCTGTGCGTGTGTTGTGTGTGTGTGTGTGTGTGTGTGTGTCCCTGTGTGTGTGTGTGTCCCTGCGCGTGTGTTGTGTATGTGTGTGTGTGTGTTTGTGTGTGTCCCTGTGCGTGTGTTTATGTGTGTCCCTGTGTGTGTGTGTGTGTGTTTGTGTGTGTGTAACATAATGGAACAACACCAAATCTATAACGTGTTGGGTTTTCTGGGTTTTTAAACACGTTATCTAGTGTAAGAAGAAGTAGTGGTTGTAGTATAAAGTTGTACTTGTACCTGACCATGTCCAGACTGGCCTCGTACGTTTTTTCGACATCGTCTCGTCTCACCGACTCCACGGTGCTCTTCCTCCTGCAGACACGTGCACGTTATTACCAAACATAATTATTATTATAAAGGTGCTCTAAGCGATGTTGGGTGTCGTTACTTCTTGTTGATGTTCAAACAAAACGGAGACTAGCTCGCCCCCTCCCTCCTCCTCATCCCCTCCCCCCCCCCTCCCTTCCACGCACTAACCCCTCAACTCCCACCCCCAAATCCTTCTGGTCGGTTATTGGCTGTGTCACTGCCCGATGTGAGTCGAGTGGAGATGTGAGCTGCGCATGCGTCACTTTGCGACAAGTAGCCTCCAAGATGCTAACGAGAGGCTTCTGTAATGTCAGTACAGTAAAAATGAATCACTGCTGGCTACAAGTTAGCAATCAAACACAACAAAGGCTGTCACTTGAATGAGGTTTTGAGCTAACGTTAGCAATCAGACACAACAAAGGCTGTCACTTGAATGGCGTTTTGAGCTAATGTTAGCAATCAAACACAACAAAGGCTGTCACTTGAATGGCGTTTTGTTTGTTTTATTTGGATCCCCATTGCTTCAGCATAAGCTAAAAGCTATTCTTCCTGGGGTCCTCCAATCTATCTTTAGCGTTTTGAGCTAACGTTAGCAATTGTTGTGTCTGATCGCTGTCACTTGAATGGCATTTTGAGCTAATGTTAGCAATCAAACACAACAAAGGCTGTCACTTGAATGGCGTTTTGAGCTAACGTTAGCATTTGTTGTGTCTGATTGCTGTCACTTGAATGGCATTTTGAGCTAATGTTAGCAATCAAACACAACAAAGGCTGTCACTTGAATGGCGTTTTGAGCTAACGTTAGCAATCAGACACAACAAATTCTGTCAATGGAATGGCGTTTTGAGCAATCAGACAATCATAGATGGTTACAACGTTTTTGAAATGATTTCTTCTGTTATTGTTTGTAAAGAGAAAAGTTTATTATTTTATGGATTTCACGAATTTCAGTATGACACGTTATGCCGTAAACTGTCAAACTGACTCACATCTGCACTCGACTCACATCGCGCAGTGACACCTGGAACAATGTTTGTTATGTTTGGTGGTGCAGGTTGGCGCAGTTTGTGAAGCCTGGGCTGTCAGGCAGCTAGCAGATAGTGAGATGTTTTTACAGTGTGTTCAGGGGACAGGCAGCTAGCAGATAGTGACGGTTTGTGTTTGTTGAAATTATTTAAAACATAATGAATGTGTTAGAGTTTAAAAAAGGTTTTCCTCTCACGTGATTGGCTCCTCGCACCAGGCCTTCTGCACCAGGACGACGACGAAGGCGAGGAAGAGGAACCCGGTGACGGCGATGAGGCCGGTGAGCCACTGAGGCAGCAGACGCTCGCTACTCCCAGTCTGAGCTAAAACACACACACACAGAGACACACACACACACACACACACACACACACACACACACATAGACACACACACACACACACACACACACACACACACACACACACACGCACACACACACACACACAGACACACACACACACACACACACACACACACACACACACACACACACACACACACACACGCATACACACACACACACACACACGCAAACAAAGACAGACAGACGCACAGACACACATGCACACACGCACACACACACGCAAACACAGACACACACACCCGCACGCAAACAAAGACAGACAGACGCACAGACACACATGCACACATGCACAGAGACACACATTTGGACAGAAACTAAATACAAAAATCAAAAGCCGTCTTGGTTCACGTTATAACTCCCTCTCTCTCTCTCTCTCTCTCTCTCTCTCTTTCTCTCTCTCTCTCTCTCTCTCTCTCTCTCTCTCTTTCTCTCTCTCTCTCTCTCCCTCTCTCTCTCTGATTCTTTACAGCCTTTTCTTCCAGCAGACTGAAGAAGAACAAGAAGAAGGAGCAGCGATGGGGAAACTTTGTCCGCTGATTTCCTGTTTGTTGCTGAGTGTCGCTGCGGTGACGGCCCAGACAGGTACGCAACTCTACTGACAATAAAGCAGGGCCGGCATTTACCTTTTACTACCTGTGCTACAGGTAAAGCTACACTCTCAGAACAGGTAGTTAAGTCAGATTGGACCCGAAGACAACAGGAGGGTTAAAGGCTTTTCAACCAGTGCAAAATTAATCTTTGGTGACGTGTTGCGTCAGAGTAAATAAGCAGTTTAAATGTTGGTTTCTTTGAACTATTACATATATTATTAAATACTTAACATATACTGTATATCTTAAAAAGTAACTGATGATAAAGAGGGTGAGGGAGCAGCTTTAGTTTCCTTTTAATGTAAAAAATCAGTAATATAAACGAGACACACCTTGAAATACATGTTGCTAATTAATAACCCTGGACCCTGTTATCTCACGGATTATTATTCTAAGTGTCTGACAACATTATGAAAGGATCCCTCCAGAGATAGACCTTTTAGTTAAAGAGGAAGATCCTTTTAGTTTAACATGAAACAGCCCCGAAATCACCATCACCAAACCCACCAGACTCCATGTAAATAATCAGGACTTTTAGCGTTTATACAGCCAGCATATCTCCACATGTAAATTGGTGAATTAAGGGTTTATTTCAACCAAACCAGAGTGGTGATTGTTGGAACAGTGGAAAGATGAACCAAGACGGCTTTTGGTAGTTTTATTTTGTGTGTAGTGTGTTTATTTTACAATGATAAAGTACTGATTATTTACATGGAGTCTGGTAGGGTTTGGTGATGGTGATTTTGGGGCTGTTTCATGTTAAACTAAAAAGGATCTTACTCTTTAACATCAGCCACTTAGACACAAAAACATGAGAAAATAGAGTCCAGCTTTAAAAATAAAACAAAGATACCTTTTAATGAACAGATGCTTGTCTAGCTCTCAGCTCCATCGCTGCAGTTTCTTCTCTGTTATCAGGTCAGTGTTCCTCCATTGGGGGTCAGCTGTATGACTACTACTTCATTGGAGTGAATATGACCTGGAAAGATGCCCAGAAGTAATGCAGAAAGCACCACACTGACCTGGCCACAGTGTCTAACCAGACATACATGCAGAGACTCCTTAACTCCACAACTGCACAGTATCAGGCTGGAGCCTGGATTGGGCTGCAGCGAGGCTGGCGCTGGTCTCAGTCCGGGGTGGAGTTCAACGAGAGTGAGAGTGAATGGTTTGTAGGACAGCCGGATAATAGAGACAATCAGGAGTACTGTGTGAGGATGAAGGATGGCACATGGGATGACGACACTTGTACTATAAGATATAACTTTATCTGCTATGATGGTGAGAATGTGTGGCGCATAGAGTCTGTTCTCCCCTAAAAAAACTCCCCCAGAAGTGGATTGTTCCAGCATCATTCTGACCTATAGTCATGTTTGTAGTGGCGGCGCCCTCTACTGGCCGTAGTAGTTCTGGCTTTAGTTTTTTAGGGGAGGACAGACTCTGAATTGATAATACATTATTGTTTTTGAAATAAGAATAATGTAGAATTTCATGAGACTAAATAAAAACTAAAAAAGTTTGTCTGTATGTTCCACAGAAAACAAAACATTTCATATCATTAACTCTGAGAAGACCTGGCTAGAGGCTCAGAGCTACTGCAGAGAACATCACACTGACCTGATCAGTGGAGTCAAACAGCTAAAAGACTTCAAGAGACAGCACCAGGATAATAATGGACAGTCCCAGAATAATGGACAGTCCCAGAATAATGCTGGACAGTCCCAGAATAATGCTGGACAGTCCCAGAATAATGGACAGTCCAAGAATAATGCTGGACAGTCCCAGAATAATGGACAGTCCAAGAATAATGCTGGACAGTCCCAGAATAATGGACAATCCCAGAATAATGGACAGTCCCAGAATAATGGACAATCCCAGAATAATGGACAGTCCCAGAATAATGGACAGTCCCAGAATAATGGACAGTCCAATAATAATGCTGGACAGTCCCAGAATATTGCAGGACCTTTCTGGATCGGCCTGTTCAGAGACAGCTGGAATTGGTCAGATGGGAGCAGTTTCTCTTTCAGATCCTGGGAGAAAAATGAAACAAACGCTAAGAAGACATGTGCTATGACTACGTCAGATGGAAAATGGAGAGCTGATGACTGTGATGAAACCAAACCCTTCTTCTGCTACAACGGTGAGTTTATCAGAAGGTCTATCTAACGGTACTGTACATCTACATCTGTTTAATGATTCACTTTATTTACTAGTTTATTATAAGAATTATGGTGTGAGGTTCATCGTTGTTGAATATCTTGATAATGATATAACTCACCATAAATAAACAGATAAAGTGTTCTCAGTTCTGATAAAATACAACAAACTGCTTGTTAGATTAAAAATAGAACGATGACTGCTGACATTTTACTTTCAACTGCATCTTTTAGGCCGACTTGCCAGGGGTGGAGTTCATCAGTCAGGGGACTGATGAACTCCACCCCTGATTGATTGATTGACTCCCCTTCTCCTCTGACAGATTCAGTGATCCTGATCAAGGAGAACATGACCTGGGTGGATGCGTTATACTACTGCAGAGCTCACCATCACGACCTTGTCTCCATCACCAACCTGGACGAGCAGCGCTGGGTCCAGGAGAGAGCCAAGATGGCCTCCACTCAACACCTGTGGCTGGGACTGCGCTACACCTGCACTCTGGACTTCTGGTTCTGGGTCACTGATGAGACGGTCTGCTACACCAACTGGGGCCCCGGCCAGCCTGGGGACGACTGCACCACGGCTGGAGCCATGAACCGACAGGGAACGTGGGTCAAAAAGCACGACGACCACCAGCTTAATTTCATCTGTTTCAAGTAAAAACCAGCAGAATGTAACTAAGTACATTTACTCAAGTACTGTACTTCAGTAATAATGCTGTTGAGATGAGGTACTTTACTTATTTCTCAAAGTAAATATTTTGGGAGAAAGTCGTAATATTTTAAGAAAACACTCGTAATATTTTAAGAAAAAAGTCGTAATATGTTGGGAAAAAAGTCGTAATATTTTGGGAAAAAAGTCGTAATATTTTGGGAAACATGTCGTAATATTTCAGGAAGAAAGTTGTAATATATATCTTTTACTTTATATTTTAACAGTGTGAGATTAATACTTTGACTGAAGTTAAGGATGTTTTATTCATTTACTCACTTTGTTTGCAGTGGTGTGACGTTGACATACTGTGTGTCCTCTGGGATTATTTAATAGCATTCTGGGAAATGTAGGAACTTATATCTCAAAGGAAATATTTCAAGAAAAAATGTTGTAATATTTTGGAAAAAAAGTCATAATATTTTGGGAAAAAAGTCGTAATATTTTGGAAAAAAGTCGTAATATTTTGGGAAAAAAGTCGTAATATTTTGGGGAAAAAAGTCGTAATATTTTGGGGAAAAAAGTCGTAATATTTTAGAAAAAAGTCGTAATATTTTAGGAAAAAAGTCGTAATATTTTGGGAAAAAGTCGTAATATTTTGGGGAAAAAGTCGTAATATTTTAAGAAAAAAGTCATAATATTTTGGGGTAAAAGTCGTAATATTTTGGGGAAAAAAAAAAAGTTAATATTTCGGCGAAAATGTAATGTTTCAGTAAGAACGTTGTAATATATATCTTTTACTTTATATTTTAACAGTGTGGGATTAATACTTTGACTGAAGTTAAGGATGTTTTATTCATTTACTCACTTTGTTTGCAGTGGTGTGACGTTGACATACTGTGTGTCCTCTGGGATTATTGAATGGCATTCTGGGAAATGTAGGAATTTATATCTCAAAGGAAAAATTTCAAGAAAAAATGTCATAATATTTTTTCTTCCTCTTAACGTGTGAAGTTCTGGTGAATATCTGATGATATTTATGTAAAATCTGATTCTGATGATCATGTTGTTTATTGAGTTTTATGTAACCAAAGAATAGTTTTCTCTGAGTCTAAATAAACTGTTAAACCACAGAGTGGTCCTCTCTTTTCACTAACCCAAAATCCTGTCATCACATCATGAAACTGGGTCTGTGTGTACTGGATCCGTGTGTACTGGGTCTGTGTGTACTGGAGCCGTGTGTACTGGATCCGTGTGTACTGGGTCTGTGTGTACTGGGTCTCTGTGTACTGGGTCTGTGTGTACTGGGTCTCTGTGTACAACCAATGTGACACCAATATAAACTGTTAATGTTGCTGTGGGACAAAGTGAGACTAGCCTCCAATCAAATGCCATGTATGTAGATGATATGTTTATA